>NC_042972.1:35667938-35732938 GCF_901001165.1 Salmo trutta | reverse complement strand
TTAGTAGTTTTCACAGCTTTCTATTTCATTACAACCAGTCAAACTAATGTCATTTGGACATTTTGCACAGAAAATCTTTCCCCATTTTTTGAGTTTTGCATTTTCTCCCTGGTGCCTAAAGGTCTTTGCTCCAAGAAAGAAGCAGAGATGACAAAGCAAACTTCACCAATGTCAACTAGATTGAAGCATTCATTTCATTCTATTGATTTATGACATTCTGGTGAGCAAGGGTTTATTTAGTCATCTAGGGCAACATATGACAGAAGAGAAGCTGCATGTATCTAATTATTGACAAGTTGACTAATAAATAGCCTACTAAAATATTAGAAATTATAAGCAGAAACATACCTAAATGAGGTAAAAATCCTGCATCCATTGTCAAAAAATCGTTATGCTATCTGACTGTAGCCTACAACCGCATTTTCTATATATGGGTTAAGGCCGCTGCATGGTCAATCGGCGTCTGCATTGGCCTGCAGCGTTTACGGTGCTACGGCCTCTGCAGAAGTAAGGGCATCCATACTTCTTGCGCTTCACTGGCAGCGCAAAGCTGTTGTGAAGGAAGTTGTCAAGGAAGTGAGTTTGTGCTTACACAGGAACTCCCGCCCACCCGCACCTACCTACCGTCAACCAAACCAATCATGTCAATGTGGAGCTATATGAAGCCCTATGCATTACATTTGGGAGTCGCTAGATTTGCAGGCCTCCAGTAGCACCGCAATTGTGTTGCAGATCAAGCATAAGTTGGCTGTAAAAGTCTGGGAGCAGTCTAACTTTATCACATATAGTCAGGCGGTGGCAGTGGTGGTTCTAGACCATTTCAACTGGGGGGGGGGGGGGGGGGGGGGTCAAGCTGGGGCCAGTTGTACTGTTAGAGGGGCCAGTTACATTAGATGTTATTGTTGTCATATCGTTTTCTTCAAAAGACGATGTTCATAATCATCATCGTTACCACTGTCTAATAACAGATGTAAAAAAAAAGAATGATAGCAAAAATGTGTTATGTAAAAATGATTTCATACTCCACATTTAGGGGGGCCACAAGGGGGTCCAAAATTGTTGTCACAGGGGCACTGCCCCCCCCCCCCCCACCCAGAACCGCTAGTGGGCGGTGGGGATGGGTTATTAGCAAATGCGGGAGGGTGCGGCTGAACAGACACCTAACCTGCGCACCATAGTAAGTAGGCCTAGTTTACTGGGTCAATGAGACACAGCAGTGGTGAGCCAGGCCTACTTGAATTACCACACACACTAATGTCCCCTTTCAATATAAGTTCCCGCAACAATATTGATAATAGTGATCTAAAACAATATAAAAGGGTTAATGCAATGAGTTCTAGAACATAAAACTACTATTAAAATAGGAAAAGATATAAATGTGGAAAATAAACAAAAGGGGATGGAAAACATCCCATTATTATGAGCAATAACACTATAATAGCTATGATTGGTCAATGAAATGTTTAAAACACAATTTATTTGACACTTGACAATACAAAGGTGTCCTGTAGTGGAGAATGACTTGATGAATTAGGAAGAGGGACAGTGACTCAGTCAGGCTCACAAATGGCAAATTGGAATCACTAAATAAGGTATTTAGATGAAATAGACATTTTACAGGGTACTATACAGGTACATTTAAATTTTTTACATTTTCGTAATTTAGCAGACGCTCTTATCCAGAGCGACTTACAAATTGGTGCATTCACCTTATGATATCCAGTGGAACAACCACTTTACAATAGTGCATCTAAATCTTCTTTTTGGGGGGGGGTTAGAAGGATTACTTTATCCTATCCCAGGTATTCCTTTAAGAGGTGGGGTTTCAGGTGTCTACGGAAGGTGGTGATTGACTCCGCTGTCCTGGCGTCGTGAGGGAGCTTGTTCCACCATTGGGGTGCCAGAGCAGCCAACAGTTTTGACTGGGCTGAGCGGGAACTGTGCTTCCGCAGAGGTAGGGGGGCCAGCAGGCCAGAGGTGGATGAACGCAGTGCCCTTGTTTGGGTGTAGGGCCTGATCAGAGCCTGAAGGTACGGAGGTGCCGTTCCCCTCACAGCTCCGTAGGCAAGCACCATGGTCTTGTAGCAGAGGTACTGTAGTAGAGAATGCTGATCAAATGAAAGTGAACCCACCAGTTTTGCTGCACTCTGAGGTTGTTGGGCAGGCCCCCAGGGATGGGATTGACAAACTCAAAAGGGACTTTCTCCTGTGTGATCAAGCCAGCTATTGGCTGCAAGACTAACACGCAGTACCACAGCTGCAGAGCCCCCCCCCCCCCCCCCCACAGACCAAGATGTCAATTGGGCCCCTGGATTGATCAACAGTTTCTGCAAACAACCCATTGAGATGTGAAGGATTAAAGCATTGTTGAATCCAGAAACAGTCTCCCGCTCTCTCCCATTCATACTGACACAGAACACAGTGGATGTATACTTGTGTGATAAAAGTTAAATCTGTTTTTATTCAAGCAAGACAACATTGTAAAGCCACAGAGTAGAATTGCACTTGTTTCTAATATTCACACAGGGAGGGGTAGACTTGGGGAAGGCTTATTTGGCAGGGTTTAGTAAGTTGTAACATCTTTAGAGCACTTCAGATAGAAATGTAATGAATTGAACAAAATTCACTCAACAAGACCGTGAAGTTGGTTCTTTGCAATACACATCTGTCTGAAGGATCTGTATAGTTGCACTCCAGAAAATAGGTGGTGACACATACTGAACATGCAGTTCCTCCTTCCTAAACATCCATGATGCTCTTCACTGCAGCAACAAAGTAACCATGGCAACCAAAGGCTTTTCAGTATGCAAAAGAAAACACAACTACACCGTTTCTCTTATGATTAGTAACACTACACAGCAAATATATTTAAGGAACAAAAAAACATTTATTGGCATCAAATTAATAAAACATTTTGAAAGGTTGTAGTTATTAGAATAATATAAAGGATAGCAGAAGCCTGCAGAGAAGACCATTAGTGCCTATATGTGTGTGCGGGCATGAATATGCAGATCATTGGAAAGCACTGCTGGTTCCATATGTTGGTTCGATAAGGCTTGGCTGTCTTTTGGCTGTGTTTCTTAAGTTCAAGACATCCAAAATGTGATCCCCCATTTTGCCTGATATCTATTGTTTGGTGCTTTGACATGAATCCCTACTTAAGGCACTACTTTTATATGACCGGCGTGGCACTGATGGCAGTGGCAGTATCATTGTCAGTCACTTTGGGCAAGCAGACTAACAGAAAAGAAACAAGGCTCTTGTGTGCCCGTCTTGGCAGTTTCTCTGAACTCAAGCCCACAGATTTAGGGTCACACACACACACAGTCCTGTTAGAGACAGGAACAAGGTTGAGATTGAATCTCAGCCATGACCAGTTGTTTCTGTGGATATAATAATCCAAAAGTCTGTCAATTAGTCATTTGGTGTTCTGATCTGATGACTGGTGTGTGTTTAAGGGGGTGGAGGGTGACTCCTTGGCACATCAGGTCAATATTACAGTAGAGACTAACAGGAAAGCACACTGAGCAAATCACAAGGTCTTGTCTCACTCTGTCACACACAATCAAATCTATTATTATTATTAATATTAACAAAAAACACAAATAACTTGAAATTCAATGCAGTGTGTTTCACTCCTGGTGCTGGAGGGCCGCAGCGTGATTGACCTTTATATGTAGTTGAACCATGGGTCTATTCAGCAGGTACATTCAAAGGTTGCAAATAGAAAAAGGTACTGTACAAAATGAACATGCCTTTCCATCATGGAATGAAGAATGGTATCAGTTCTACCCAATACATTTCTATCTGCAATGTATCATTCTAAAGCTCACTGGATAGGCCCTCCAGAACCAGGAAGAAAGACCACTGCTGTAGAGAATGGGCTTTGAAGCTCAGTAGGCTAAACCATGAGACCTCGTGTTTGAAACGTTCAGCTCTTTACTCGCTCCTCTCCATCCTTAACCCATTCGTCTTCCGCCTCCAACAACTGCTTCTTTACGACGACTGGCTCCAGACTGACATAGAAGGCAGAAGAGGAGTTAGGCACGCAGACAACCACATGAAGGAAAGAGCCATAGGCCTCACTCAACCCTCAGCCAAGCTAGTCATAACCTTTGTTCCCAGTATTGTCCCTAACCACTAATGGTGAGCGGGTTAGCCTTTTGTTCACCTACCCGCAGATTCTAATAACCCATCCGCAACCGGCCGACTATGTGATAAAGTGAACATCCCAGGCCCACACCCAACCCTAACCTGACCAAATATATGCACTGTAGGCTACAGTCAGATAGTGAAACTATTTTATTTTGCCGGGGGGCACAGGATTATTTGGGGCCTAATTTAGATACGTTTCTGCTTAGAACTTCCAACATTGGTAGGCTATTTGTTAGTCAACTTGTCTATAATTATATATGTTGTCCTAGAAGACTAAAATCAATAGAATGAAATGAATGCTTCAATCTAGTTGACTTCAGTGAAGTTGTCATCTCTGCTTCTTTTAGGGACTGGGGAGAAAATGCAATAACTAAAATATTTGTGCAAAAATTCCAAGTCAGTTTGACTGGTTGTAAGGAAATAGAAAGCTGTGATAACAACCCAATGTTTCTGATACAATTTAAGTTCGGCTTGGATGCATATTTTATGTGGTTGAAATATCAGCTTTCATGACGCTGATAGATATAACACCTCTACAGACATTCCCTAAATGCACATTCACATTTTCTCAAAATGCTGAAAGAATGAAATCATATTTCTCCACTGCTATGTTCCCCAGCAAATAATGGTCGCTCAAATAGAAGGGGGAACTAACAAAGACAACTAAAGGTGTTAACCCTCCACATCTCAAGAGAACTGACGCACTAAGCCAACCACTTAAATAGCACCTGTGCCAGCACAGGTGAACCACCTTCCGACTAACGAGATGGCAACCAGCACAGGTGTAACACATACTGACTAACGAGGTGACACTGAAATTGGTGCGCCCTACGTGCTCAAGTCCAACCTCAAAACATAAATGGAAAAAAACAAAACCAGTAACCACTCCTGTTCCCGAGGCAAGACATGCAAAAAATACTTCATTAGTTAATATTAAAGGCCATGTGAGAGGTTATAGACCGAGTCAGTGTCTAGATTTCAGTTTCCATTTAACCCATCTGAACAGTCAGATTGGTCTCATATACTATACATAGCATAGTAAACATATCTGGGACACTTAAATTAGTATGATACAGTATGTTACATCTGGTATGGAAACATAAGACAGGTTTTTAAGGCAAAAACGAAAGTAGTGTTATTGGTCGGGGCGGATGGGAGGGCGTATAACGCGAACGTCTAGCAACCCAAAGGTTGCATGTTCGAATCTCATCACAGACAACTTTAGCATTTTAGCAACTACTTACTACTATGAAACTCCTACGTATATGACAACATGTGTCAAGGCTAAAACAATAGAATACAGTACAAGAGCACAAGATTTGATAGTGCTAGAGGTTCTATGGGTGGCTTTGATTTAGGGAGAGCTGCTTTTGGTTTTTATGCTCCACAGATGTACAATATTTTGCAGGGGAGGCTCAGGCTTGAATGTCTGTTCTTTATGGACGTTAAAGTGGGGAATGATCAAAGTGAATATTGTTTTGTTTTTTTATGATCATGTTTTGCAATTTAGTATGTGTTTTCTATTGGTGTGTTTGTATTGTGCAGGGCTCATTTGAAAAAAGAGCCTGGGTCTCAATGACACCCTGTTAAAATAAAAGGTTTATAAAAAAATAAAACCTTCAACCTAACTCCTAACATTAACCTTAACCCCTAAAGCTAGCTAATGTTAGCTAATGTTAGCATTAGCTAAAATTAGCAACAACAAATTAATACATACCTTAAGAAACCTAACATATCATACTAAAAATGGAGTGTATCGGATTTACATACAGAATAATATGAAATGCTCTGAGATCATGTTGGAACAGTAGGCTAGGGTTCGCTTGACTTGCCATGGGCCATTTGAAGTCCCCATCTTGTGACTGTCGAATTTGTATAGCGCCTCACAATCATCTCACACAACATTCACTGCTATCATCTTTTACCACTTATGTCTAGGAAAGATTTAGTCTTCTGGCCCTCCCCGCTCTCTACTTTCAACTCTCCATTTTACAGCTTCTCTCTTATTGAATTAAACGCCGACATTGTCCTTACTTTTTCTGCCTGTTCCCAAAAGCATTTGGCGATTGGTGTGTAGGCTATTTGGCTCGTAACCCTACATTTTAGGCTTACACACTAATGCCAGATAGATGAAAGAAAAACCTCAATGTAGCCTTGATATATACAATTGCACAAGAATGCTAGCCTACATTTATGGATTTGTTTAAGGTATTGTTTTCTCTTTATTCAACCTACCCTTCACCCACCCGCCCTTCTTCCACACAATATTTCATGACCCTAAACCCGTGGGGTCTGTAGGTTCTGAGTCAACCCGCACATCTCTACTACCCAACCGTACGCTTCCACCCAGAGCTATACTCACTGATGATGATGACCAGGATGATGACTATAACAGCTATCAGGATGGCCCACATCTGGAGAGCACAGAACACACCTCAACATCTCAACATGCGGTTGTGAGTGAGTGAGTGAGTGAGTGAGTGAGTGAGTACTGCACCTTGCAGTTCTTCCACCAAAACTTCCTTTTGAGTTTGGCAGCGCTGGTCTCAAACTGGGAGGCTCCGGCCTGCAATGCGTCCGCCCTGTCGTCCAGCTCAGACAGCTTCGAGTCACGCTCCAACACCTTGTCCACATTCACACGCATGATATCCACCACCTACACACACATTTTTATGGGAAAAAGTAATTTATAGGAGTTTGTTAGTTCCTGCAGTAAACTCAGGTTGAGCTGAAATGAGAACATGTGCGCCAATTTGGCCTTTCAGATTATAATAAACAACATGGACAGGGCAGGGGGACCGGATCCTGGATAAGCACTCCTTTTCTGAGTAAAAAAATACAAGCCCAGAGCGTGTCCTAGACTGCATAAGAAATGCATGTCTTCCTGCACAACCATGCAGGGCCTGTCTGAGACAACAGAAATACTGTCTATATCCTCCACCGCGTGAGGACGGTCGTGCTGCAGTCTCAATGAGACGCTCAGTGTTGCATAATAAAGCCCACGTAGATGGAACAGAACACCTCGCCAGAAAAACTAACTTGCCACGCGCACAGTCTCTGCCCAAAGCGCACATAGCCTAACCCATATGTTCCACAGAGCAACAAACCCTGCCCCTCCCACCAGATAGACCTTGAGAGGGGAGAGGCGGCAGCTTGTGCCAGCCCATGCAGTGGTTACATAACCATGGAGACAAGATGTATTACATAAGAGACAAGCAGCCTATCAGGAGGCTTCGGACACACAGGGGATAAGGTTTTTAGGGGGGGGGGTGGAACAAACTACCAGTTATTATATAATCCTTGGCTAGGAGCAACTGTACATGCCCAGGGAAGCCAAGAGCTTCAGCGAGAGGTGTGAGACTGTGAAAGAGCTGAGGGTTAGGGTGGAGTAAAGGGGTATGGTAGGCTTGTGAGGGACACGTGTGAGGCCGAGGGTTGATGGATGCTCTTCCCGAGTACAGATGAGTTAGTAACTTCTACAGTCAACCAAATTAAACCCACAAATTACACCAGGCCTACTATAAATTATAAATGTAGAATGTTTAATGGAAATATTGCAATATTTCTAACCTATCCAATACTCTCACATCTACACAACTGCATAGGGACTAGGGAGGGATGTGTTTGGGCCCGTGTGTGTGTGTGTGTGTGTGTGAGAGACTTTAATCCTGAGGGCAGTGTGGCCCTGACATCTAAACAGATACACAGGCTGTCTGCTGTTAAACAGAAACATTCTGGGGAAACTGTACAGGACCAGGTAAGTAGAAGGCTACAACTAGGAAATGAAGATGGGTCTGTGGCTGGATTCTCATATTGCCATTTTGATAGGCGTGAATAACGTTTTCATAATATGTGAACAGTCTGAATTTTTTTTTAATAAAATAAGAGTACACATTAAATGCCAGGATGTCATACTCATTTAATCTCCTAGTATGAATTCGCTGCACACTGATGGAGGAAGAGAATATTTTCAGACCTACAGGTGTTTGACAACAGCTGATAATCATGAAAGCAGTTCCTGCTGTAGGTGGTGGGAGTTGTGTATGCTGAGTATGTTTAGAGTGAAGAGTGTATGTGTGTGAGTGTGTGTGTGTGTGTGGGGTCGTACCTCATCCACTTGGGCCTGTGTCTGTTGTAGGCGGCGGTTGCCAGGCGCGGAGCCTTCAGTAGCAGGAGCGGACCTGGCGAAAGGGCAACAGAGGGTTTAGACACACCCACTCTAGTCTCCAGATATGCAGGATTACCCATTTCATTTTGCACACTTCCATGACCGCAATGCACTCAAACGCAACAGGTGTGGGGGTGATCAGTCCCTATCCAAATGCAGGGGTAGTAAATAAATCTCTGCAACGGGACAGGGGCATCACTTTACACACATTCACATTCATTCTTTCACATCAAAGTGATATCTGAAGGGCACACCTAGATGACTCATGTGAAAAGGCTTCCATATAGCCTGATGGCCATTTCTGTAGCCCAACTGTACTGTTACTTCACCCAAGCACATGATTAATATGATGGTGTTATGACATGTCCATATGAAAACACAGGAGACCGTTTCTAAAGCAGCGCTCTGCTGACACCTGCTGGAGAAATGGCAATAAGCCTACTACCTCACTGGAGTTATTCCATTACTCCAGCTCAGAGGTCCTAGCTCCCTCAGGGGGACAGAAAGGGTAGTGTGTGTGTGTGTGTGTGTGTTACAGATTCAGCACACAGACAGTAGGCTAGAGAGCAGTGGTGGTAACCCAGACAGATAAATGGCCCCGCTCCCCCTCTCCCCAAACACAAATGCACAGCAAGAATTCCACACCCTCTTCCTAAAAACTCTCAGGAGAGTAGGCGCTGAAGTTGGCCCACTCAGCCACTAGTCCAGTTAATTCCTGTATCTCAGTCATCCAGACACTGTACCAACCTGGTGGACAGATAATCAGTGACCACATTAATTCCTACAGCAATAGGTCCAGATTTATTGACTACCGTATATTACGATAAGAGTAAGGGTGGTGTGTGTGTGGGGAATACATGATAGTGTGGAATTTATACTAATGGTGGGGGACATAACTTTACGGGGTGTGACTGAATATGTAATGATAGCGGAGCTTGGGTGGCTGGTAGTGGTAGCATGATACAGGGAGGTGTGGTCTCAACATTCCACTCAAGTTTCTGCTCTCAGTTCCCCTTTCAACACTCCCCCACTGCAGCCCGCTCTACTGCAGAACCATTCTGTCTCCTACACTTCATCACACCCTGCTAACACAAACAGTCTGTTCCATATTGCCATACTTCTCCCTCAATACAGCCTGTTTTGAGTACAGGTACCAAGCTGCACTTCTCCCTGTGTGTATTGACATCCTTCAAGGTATTAATCACAGTTTTCACCCAACTGCTCCCACCAATCTAGCCCTTTCAGATCAGTAATAACTTAATGTAGGGAAAGTAGGAGAGAAGTTGGGATAATCTATTCAGTATTAAAGGACTTTTTAAGAGGGGAAAAATCACATTACATGGCCCCCGAGCTGGAGACCGCAGTCGAGGCACCGGGCATTTCCGTCCGTGCTCTGCATCAGCGGAACATTCTCCGATGGGGATGCAGATAGCGAAGGTCACAAAGCAGGCTTCCTACTATTCTCCGACATAGTTCCGCTCGCTCATGATCCAATAGAGCTTACTGAAGTTTACAATGAGCGCCGACATTCAACTGAAGGGACTAAAATAGGCCGTTCCAGGAACCAAACTTTGAAATGGCATAGTACATGCCAATTTAGGCATCTGCATTATAGTATTAACCCCTATTCTATGAACCTTGAATATGCATAAACCATAACAACACCCAAGCTAATGTGAGTTACAAATGGAATGTTTGCATCTTCACTGCCTGGAGCAATAAAACACTTTGGTTGGCCACATTAGCTTCATACAACCTCAAAAGTGTTTGCTAACGTTGGCTAGCTAGCTACAGAAGAAAATTTAAAAAAATATTGGACAAACTGATGATGTTACGTATGCATCTGGCTATCCACATTCATCCTAGGATTAAAATATAGGCTATGTACCTAGCTATGGATATTCATGGCTTGTCTAGCAAGAAAGCAAGCCCGGCCATTGATTCAACATATCACTTAAGTTGAGGGGAATGTGAGGCTTGATGTCAACTTGCCAATCACCAGCTTTTCAAGCTTAATAAAATGTCAAAATACGCTCGGTACTTACCAAAGAACGGAGTGTCCCTGAGCAACTATCGCCTTCACGTCCAGTATGTACTTCCAAAAAAGGTTTAAATTAAAAAAAAAGCTACATGCAACCGAAATAACGCCTTGTCTGGAAATAATCTATACTGAACAAAAATAAACACAACAATTTCAAATAACTTACTGAGTTACAGTTCAAATAAAGACATCAATCAATTGAAATAAATAAATTAGATACTAATCTATGGATTTCACATGACTGGGAATACAGATATGCATCTGTTGGTCACAGACACCTTTAAAAAAATAATTATAAAAAAAAGTAGGGGCGTGGATCAGGAAACCAGACAGTACCTGGTGTGACCACCATTTGCCTTATGTAGCACGACACATCTCCTTCACATAGAGTTGATCTGGCTGTTGATAGTGGAATGTCCTACTCCTCTTCAATGGCTGTGCGAAGTTGCTGGATATTGGCGGGAACTGGAACAAGCTGTCGTACAAGTCAATCCAGAGCATCCCAAACATGCTCAATGAGTGACATGTCTGGTGAGTATGCAGGCCATGGAAGAACTGGGACATTTTCAGCTTCCAGTAATTGTGTACAAATCATTGATGATCGCAGCAGATGCATGGCACGACAATGGGCCTCAGGTGCTCGTCACGGTACCTCTGCGCATTCAAATTGCCATTGATAAAATGCAACTATGTTCATTGTCCGTAGCTTATGGCTGGCCATACAATATGCCTGGCCACAATTCACAACGGTGACATCAGCAAACCGCCTGCCCACACAATGCCATACACATGGTCTGGGGTTGAGGCCGGTTGAACGTACTGCCCTAAAACAATGTTGAGAAATGAACATCCAATACTCTGGCAACAGCTCTGGTGGACATTTCTGCAGTCAGCATGCCAATTGCACGCTCCCTCAAAACTTGAGACTAGAGGTCGACCGATTAATCGGTCTCTTTTTTTTTTACACCTTTATTTAACTAGGCAAGTCAGATTAAGAACACATTCTTATTTTCAATGACAGCCTAGGAACGGGGGTTAACTGCCTTGTTCAGGGGGGATTCGGGGATTCGTTTTTGCAACCTTCCGGTTACTAGTCCAACGCTCTAACCACCTGCCTTACATTGCACTCCACGAGGAGCCTGCATGTTACGCGAGGGCAGCAAGAAGCCAAGGTAAGTTGCTAGCTAGCATTAAACTTATCTTATAAAAAAACTATCAATCTTAACATAATCACTAGTTAACTACATAGTTGATGATATTACTAGTTTATCTAACGTGTCCTGCGTTGCATATAATCGATGCGGTGCCTGTTAATTTCTCATCAAATCACAGCCTACTTCGACAAACGGGTGATTTAACAAGCGCATTTGCGAAAAAAGCACTGTTGTTGCACCAATGTATCTAACCATAAACATCAATGGCTTTCTTTAAAATCAATACACAAGTATATATTTTTAAAACTAAATATTTAGTTAATATTGCCTGCTAACATGAAATTGTGTCACATCTCTAGCGTTCATTGCACGCAGAGTCAGGGTATATGCAACAGTTTGGGCCACCTGGCTCGTTGCGAACTCATTTGCCAGAATTTTACGTAATTATGACATAACATTGAAGGTTGTGCAATGTAACAGGAATATTTAGACTTAGGGATGCCACCCGTTAGATAAAATACGGAACGGTTCCGTATTTCACTGAAAGAAAAAACGTTTTGTTTTCGAGATGATAGTTTCCGTATTCGACCATATTAATGACCTAAGGCTCGTATTTCTGTGTTTATTATATTATAATTCAGTCTATGATTTGATAGAGCAGTCTGACTGAGCAGTGGTAGGCACCAGCAGGCTCGTAAGCATTCATTCAAACAGCACTTTCGTGCGTTTTGCCAGCGGCTCTTCATTGCGCTGTTTATGACTTCAAGCCTATCAACTCCCAAGATTAGGCAGGTGTAATCGATGTGAAATGGCTAGCTAGTTAGCGGGTGCGTGCTAATAGCGTTTCAAACGTCACTCGCTCTGAGACTTGGAGTAGTTGTTCCCCTTGCTCTGCATGGGTAACGCTGCTTCGAGGGTGGCTGTTGTCGATGTGTTCCTGGTTCGAGCCCAGGTAGGAGCGAGGAGAGGGACGGAAGCTATACTGTTACACTGGCAATACTAAAGTGCCTATAAGAACATCCAATAGTCAAAGGTATATGAAATACAAATCGTATAGAGAGAAATAGTCCTAAAATAACTACAACCTAAAACTTCTTACCTGGGAATATTGAAGACTCATGTTAAAAGGAACCACCAGCTTTCATATGTTCCCATGTTCTGAGCAAGGCACTTAAACGTTAGCTTTCTTACATGGCACATATTGCACTTTTACTTTCTTCTCCAACACTTTGTTTTTGCATTATTTAGACCAAATTGAACATGTTTCATTTATTTGAGGCTAAATAGATTTTATTGATGTATTATATTAAGTTAAAATAAGTCTTCATTCAGTATTGTTGTAATTGTCATTATTACAAATAAAACTTTTTTTTTTTTAAATTGTCGAAAAATTACAATCATTAAAAACAAAAAAATATAAATACATTTAAAAAAAGACTAATAATAAAAATACAAAAATAAAAAATAATAATACAAAAATACAAAAAAATAGGCCGATTAATCGGTATCGGGTTTTTTTGGTCCGCCAATAATTGGTATCGGCATTGAAAAATCATAATCGGTCGACCTCTACTTGAGACATCTGTGGTATTGTGGTGTGACACAAAACTGCACATTTTAGAGTGGCCCTTTATGGTCCCTATCACAAGGTGCACCTGTGTAATGATCATGCTGTTTACTCAGCTTCTTGATATGCCACACCTGTCAGGTGTATGTATTATCTGGCAAAGGAGAAATGCTCACTAACAGGAAGGTAAACAAATTTGTGCACAAAATTTGAGAGAAATAAGCTTTCTGTGCATATGGAAGATTTTTGGGGTCTTTTATTTCAGCTCATGAAACCACAATTTTACATTTTTGTTCAGTGTAACTGGCGACCGGGGTCTTCCTGCAGGCACCCGGCTCGCCACAAGAAGTCACTAGAGCACGATGAGTCAGGAAAGCCCCACCGGCCAAACCCTCCCCTAACCCGGACAACGCTGGGCCAATTGTGCGCCGTCCTATGGGACTCCCGGCCACGGCCGGTTGTGGCACAGCTCGTTAATGAACCTTGGTCTCTGTAGTAACACCTCTAGCACTATGATGCAGTGCCTTGGACCGCTGCGCAACTCGGGAGGCCCACTAATATTGCATTTTAATGAGGGATTTTATTACGAGGTCCATTTGGCGCATGTGCACTTGGTCCAAAACAATACTTAGATTGTTTCCAGACAAAGCATTTTTTTTCTTTCAGTTTCATGTAACTTTTCATTTAGACCTTTTTTGGAAAGTAACGTTATATACCGGCCATAACAGCAGTAGTGACGATAGTTGCTAAGCACAACTCCATTGTTTGGAAAGTACTGAACATATGACATTATTACACTTGACAAGCTGGTGCATGGCAAGCTGAATGGCTGCTTTCTGGGCTTAAAAGAGAATCGCCATTAGGCAAGGCAAACTCTTGGTGATTTCTGGTATATCAAAATTAATAAATCACAGCAAGTTTGACTCATTCAGCAGTTGACCTGATTAAGTACAATACCATTGGAAATTAATGTTTAAAGTTCAATTTATATTCCTAAAAAAACTTGCTATCACTGCTTTCTGTTGACGAGACATTGATAAATAGCCCAATGTCAAAACACAGTTTTAAAGTGTCCAAATCAATAACCAATATGCTAAAAGTTTGTGATATTGAAAACCTAAAATGTCCTATACACGTGCAACAATAGTAATCATATTATTAGAATTTTTTAAAACAAGCACCTCAAACTGCCTAGTTAAATAAAGGTTAAACTTAAGGAACTTAAACTGCGCACAGTGTTTCCACAAGTACATCAAGTAGCCAGCCAGGCGTCCCCTGGCCGGGGGGGTGGGCTCCCTATTTCCTAGTATCTATAATTATATGTTCCCCTAGAAGACTAAATAAACCCTTGTTCACCAGATGTCCTAAATCGATAGAATGAATGCTTCAATCTAGTTGACATTGGTAAAGTTGACATCTTTCGTGGAGCAAAGACGTTTAGGGAAAACTAAACAAAGACGCCAAATGACATCAGTTTGACCGGTTGTAAGGAAATAGAAAACTGAAAACAACCAAACATGTTTCTGATAAGATTTCAGTTCGGCTTGGATGCACATTTTATATGCTTGAAATACGATCAGTTTTTATGATGCTGATAAAGACAGAGACGGTCCGTAGAGGTGCTAACTGAGCGTTCTCTCAAGATCAGGGCATAAAATGTACTTGTGGCAGGTAGATAAAAAAGGTTTTTTAAATCTACCAGACACTCATATTTTTTACCAGTAAAAATATTGTCCCCTGCTAAAATTACACCAGCAAAACAAACAGATGAGCATGCTTTGTAGTGTTACTAAAACAAATCTATTACTAGTAAGAACTAATGTGGTATATTGTTTAATTTAATATGAAGTGAGTCTTAACCAAAATATCACAGATGAGAAATTTTCACCTGCCCCTTTAAGCACGGGAAGTTACTGTGGTAACAACTCCAGTCACATTTGTGCCTGTGAGATTGAGTGTCTGACTAGTAGAAGCGTTGTCTTTTCTTTCCTAGCAGTTGAAACTCAATCATGATTATTGTCAGGTAAGCCTACTATGCACTTAACATTTAATTGAGGTTTTTGGGGAAAGTCTATCTACCCACAAGACAGTTATCATTAGCATCGCTAACTGGCTACATACATATTTTAAGCAGAGGACTATAGTACCGGTGCACAAGAACGCCAATGTAACCTGTCTATCAACCTGTAGCACTCACATCTGTACCCATGAAATGCCTTGAAAGGCAGGTCATGGCACACAACACCATGATCCCAGACACCCTGAACCCACACCAATTCGCATACCGCCCCAACAGATCCACAGATGATGCAATGTTTATTGCACTCCGTACTGCCCTTTCCCAATTGGACAAAGGGAACACCTACGTGAGAATGCTGTTCATTGACTACAGATCAGAGTTCAACACCATAGTGCCCTCCAAGCTCATCACTAAGCTAAGGACCCTGGGACTGAACAGCTTCATCTGCAACTGGATCCTGGACGTTTTTTATTTAACTAGGCAAGTCAGTTAAATTGCTATTTGTGAATTTATGAAACCTGTGCTGGTGGAGAAATATTTTGATGTGGGGCGCCGTCCTCAATCGCATGGCATGCTTTCGCTGTAATAGCTACTGTAAATCGGACAGTGCTGTTAGATTAACAAGAATTTAAGCTTTCAACCGATATAAGACACTTGTACGTACCTAAATGTTTAATATCCATAATTTTTAAAATTATTTATTTGAATTGCGTGCCCTCCAGTTTCACCGAGGGACGCCTAGCCCTAACAAATTCTTATTTACAATGACGGCCTACCCCGGGCGACGCTGAGCCCATTGTGCACCTCCCTACGGGACTCCCAATCACATCCAGATGTGATGCAGCCTGGATTCGAACCAGGGACTGTTGTGACGCCTCCTGCACTGAGATGCAGTGTCTTAGACAGCTGCGCCACTCAGGAGTACTTTGTCCCCTCCTGTACTCCCTGTTCACCCACGACTGCGTGGCCGTGCTCAACTCCACCAACACCATCATTAAGTTTGCAGACAACGTGACGGTGGTAGACCTGATCACCGACAATGAGACAGCCTATATGGGGGTCAGAGACCTGGCAGTGTGGTACCAGGACAACAACCTCTCCCTCAACATCATCAAGACAAAGGAGCTGACCGTGGACTACAGGAAACGGTAGCCCAAGCACGCTCCTTTACACTTCAGCGAGGCTGAAGTGGAGCAGGTAGAGAGCTTCAAGTTCCTCTGTGTCCATATCACTAAGGATCGATCATGGCCCAAACACAAATACATTTGTAAAGAGGGCACGATAACACCACTTCCCCCTCAGGAGGCTGAACAGATTTGGCATGCACCCTCAAAAAGTTATACAACTGCACTATTGAGAGCATCTCGACTGGCTGCATCACCACTTGGTATGGCAACTGCTTGGCATCCAACAGCAAGACGCTACAGATGGTAGTGCGCACAACCCAGTACATCACTAGGGCCGAGCTCCCTCCCATCCAGGACCTCTATACCAGGCAGTGTCAGAGAAATGCCATAACAATTGTCAAAGGCTCCATCCACCCAAGTCTGGGCAAGCGGTACCAATGAACCAAGTCTGGAACCAACAAGACCCAGAACAGCTTCTACCCCCAAGCCATAAGACTACTAAATAGTTAAATATTTAACCAAATAGCTACCTGGACTATCTGCATTGACCTTTTTTGCACACTTTGACTCATTACATACGCTGCTGCTACTGTTCACTATCTGTAACTCGTCTCACTCGTATTCGTATCCGTTTTATCACACTTGATACTCGTAATGAGATTTACTCGTGATCGGAAAACACAGAAGTGCGCTTTAAAATGCAGGTAGAACCTATACCTCAAATGCACATTACTGCGCTATCACTCAGAGCATATCGGTAGGTTCCTTCACACAGATTGACAGATGGAAATGCACATGACTTACTTATTCCTATTCAATGATAAACAAAATAGGCTAATAAACATCCTAATGCATAGCTGGCTACTACTGCCTGCATTTATTCCAGACAGATAGACCTCCAAGCATTTCGTATTATTCTGTATGTAAATCCGAGACACTCCTTTTAGTATGATGTGTCACATTTCGTATGGTATGTATTAATTTGTGGATGTCCATCACCCATTTCATATAGGTTTTAAAATTACAATTGGAATTACATGTTACGAATTTGCAAAGTATCTAAAAAGTAGTAAGTAGTTGAAATGTTGCTAATTAACTCAAATGTTAGCATCTCATCACGGGCAACTAACTCACAACCTTTGGGTTGCTAGACATTCGCGTTATCCATAAGTAACATATTATACTAATTTGAGTAATGATCCCAGAGTTACTTTACGTTAAGTCTATGAAACCAGGCTGCGTATATTGTTTCACTGTTACTGAATAAGGATGGATATCTACTCTCATATGGGAAATTTCTTGATAAGTTTAAAATTCCAATAACCCCGAAAGAATATGCAATTGTTTTTGATGCGATTCCAAGGGGGGTTGTATCTCTTTTAAATTCCTGTGGTTGATGTAAGTAACATAGATTTATATGAAAATATATTCATTGTCAATATTAACATCAAAAATAAATGTAGTAATAAACAGATTAGGAATATTGTTTGTGATACTATAATTCTCTCAGCAAGATTCTTTTGGTCAAATATCTATGGTGATATACAATGGGGGAAAGCATGGAAAATTGCTAACAAATATTGTATCAGTAACAAAGTAAAGGAAGTTTCATTTAAAATGTTACATAGAACTTATCCTGTGAAACATGTTTTGGAAAGATTCAAGCTGAATATAACTGTGATTCTGTGGAATGGAGAAGGAGACCATTTTGCATTTGTTTTTTGCCTGTATTTATAGTAGAATGTTTTGGATTGACATACAGAATTTTGTTTAAAAAAAATAGGACCGGTTGTACTATTTAATGGTTTTGATATAATGATTTATTTCATAAATTCTGACATAGATAAAGATGTAGTATATTTAATTCAACTGCTAATAATCCTAGGTAAATTTAATATTCACAAATGCAAATGGTCTAATTCAAAACCTAACTTTTTTCACTTCATAAATGAGTTTAAACAATATGGCACCACTTTAACTACAATGAAAAAACACTAACGCCACAACCTTTGTACAATCACAATAAACTATCTACATTTGTCATTTTATTCTGTAATTTTCTCTCTCGGTAAACATGCCTGGTCGAGAATATATAATAGTAAGAAAGCATGGGCTTGGATCATGAGAACGACAGCAATGGAATAATTATATGTCCAGACAAAGTAGCCTCCTTAACAACGCCAAGTACAGACAAAAACAACCATATGGCCCACCTCCCAACACCGAAATATGCAAGATACTTTACAACCTAGAGCTGCGCGGTCACAACAAACGTACGTTTTTATTTAATCAACCCTGTTAAGTACACGCATATTATGGTTGTAATATTGTAGAGAACAATCTAATGATTCGTTGTATGTGATTCATAATGACATAGGCTAAAGAAAACTAGGTTTAGACATTAATTTAGTAACACACTCTTGGATTTACCCATATTTCACTACATTCTAGAGCAGTGTCAGTGAGTGATCGCCCTAGCGAACTAAAAATGTAGCAAACATAAAACATTTTTTTTTATATATATATAAATAATCATAGCTAGGTAACGTTAGCGTCAGACCCTGGGTACGGTTAACTTAGCGAACTAAAAAATAAGTTAGCTAGTTTACAAAAACAAATTGACGCAGCTAACGAAGTTACTGGGCCAGCATTAGCACGCTAATGTCAGCTAGCTATATATCGCTAGTTTGAGCAAGCACTTGTTGCATGAAAGTTAGCTGCTAACAAGCGAGACCTTCACACACCCAACCCCAAAGAAGTTGGGCGTTGTTGACTCTATTTTTTTTAACAATAAATACACGTATTCGAAACACCGACCAAGTTAATGAAAGTTCGTGTAGTTGATCAAGTGACCTAAAGTTATTATAAACCTGAGAAGAGAAAATACTTACATGTTTTTATTGGATAGCTAGCTAGCAGCCAGAGATCGAAAGCACCGGAAATCTTGAACGCGTAGCTAGTTTGCTTGTATGAGGCGGTGTCAATCCGTACCAGTTTTCTTCTTCTGTGTAATTTAAAGTGACAGTATGTATAATAAATGGCGCACCTCAAATTCAGTGCGTCATTCCACAAAATATCAATGAATAGCAATTGGATAATTTTAAACTAACAAAACGAGCATCTGATTAAATTGATCTGAATTTGAAATACACATTTCCAGAGTGTTTCAAGAAAAGGCTACCCCTCCCCCGGGAACTTGTGTGAAGCTAGCCACAATAAGGATTAGCCACAGTGGATTTTGCTTTTCGCCTTCAAAATGAAATCCCCAATTGAAAGTAATTTAAACGGATACAAATAGTGGAATCATGCTATTTGGATTAGTTAATGCTAAACAAGCTCTGAACGTTGTTATATAAATACAACAAAAGGCAATAATTAGTTAATATCGCACTGTGAATCTATTCATCTTTAGAATTGCCTTGGGGGCATACTTATATACACTGTGTACAGCCTAACCTATGGATGTTGCACCCATGAAATGAGGTTTCAGCCTACTCATTGACACTCACAGAAAACAACTGTGTAGAGTGCCCACAAATATTAGCATCTTAGCTCTTATTATGGAACTTTATCTGTGGGAAATCAGCTCACTGTATTTATTTTTATTTATTTAACTAGGCAAGTCAGTTAAGAACAAATTCTTATTTACAATGACGGCCTACACCGGTCAAACCTGGATGACGCTGGGCCAATTGTGCGCCACCCTATGGGGACTCCCAATCACAGCCAGTTGTGATACAGCCTGGATTCAAACCAGGGTGTCTATAGTGACACCTCAAGCACTGAGATGCAGTGCCTTAGACCGCTGTGCCACTCAGGAGCCCCTGTATGACCTATTGTGTGTATTGAACATTCATATTGGACTGTGCAGCCTAAGCTAGAGATTGTGAACCCATTAAATGGGGTATCAGCCTTCTCGGTGACACAGAACACAACTGTGAAGAGTTTTCACAAGTATTAGCATCATAGCAGTTATTGCGGGACTTGGATGTTGCATGGTTAGGCTGTACAGTGCATTTTGAATGTCCAATACACACTATAGACTGACTGGACTGATGATTTCCCACAGTCAAAGTCCTGCAATAAGAGTGAAGATGCTAATATTTGTGTAAATTCTACACAGTAGTGTACTGTGAGTGTCAGTGAGTGGGCCTATACCCCATTTCATGGGTACAACATCCATAGGTTAGGCTGTACAGTGCATATGGTCCCGTGTACCTCAGTTGGTAGAGCATGGTGCTTGCAACGTCAGGGTTGTGGATTCCATTCCCATGGAGGACCAGTATCAAATGAAAAGGTATGCACTCACTACTGAAAGTTCAATCAAATCAAATCAAAGTTTATTTGTCATGTGCACTGAATACAACAGGTGTAGACCTTACAGTGAAATGCTTACTTACAGGCTCTAACCAATAGTGCGAAAAAAAGGTATGTGTGTGTGTGTGTGTAGGTAAGTAAAGAAATAAAACAACACTAAAAATACATTTGAAAATAACAGTAGCAAGGCTATATACAGACACCGGTTAGTCAGGCTGATTGAGGTAGTATGTACATGTAGATATGGTTAAAGTGACTATGCATATATGATGAACAGAGAGTAGCAGTAGTGTAAAAAGAGGGGTTGGCGGGTGGTGGGACACAATGCAGATAGCCTGGTTAGCCAATGTGCGGGAGCACTGGTTGGTTGGGCCAATTGAGGTAGTATGTACATGTTGGTATGGTTAAAGTGACTATGCATATATGATAAACAGAGAGTAGCAGCAGCGTAAAAGAGGGGTTGGGGGGGCACACAATGCAAATAGTCCAGGTAACCATTTGGTTACCTGTTCAGGAAGTCTTATGGCTTGGGGGTAAAAACTGTTGAGAAGCCTTTTTGTCCTAGACTTGGCACTTGGTACCGCTTGCCATGTTGTAGTAGAGAGAACAGTCTATGACTGGGGTGGCTGGGGTCTTTGACAATTCTTTGGGCCTTCCTCTGACACCGCCTCATGCATGCCTCAGTGTTGCTTGCCTCGAAGCGAGCATAGAAGTGATTTAGCTCGTCTGGTAGGCTCATGTCACTGGGCAGCTTGCGGCTGTGCTTCCCTTTGTAGTCTATAATAGTTTGCAAGCCCTGCAACATCCGACGAGCGTCGGAGCCGGTGTAGTATGATTCAATCTAAGCCCTGTATTGACGCTGTTTGCTTATTTCCTTATACAGCTGACTGAGTGCGGTCTTAGTGGCAGCAACTGTTTGTGGTGGTAAAAAACAGCCATGAAAAGTATAGCTGAGAACTCTCTAGGCAAGTAGTGTGGCCTGCAATTTATCACAATATACTCTTCTTCAGGCGAGAAAAATCTAGAGACTTCCTTAGATTTCGTGCACCAGCTGTGTTTACAAATATGCACAGACCGCCCCCCTCGTCTTACCGGAGTCTGCTGTTCTATCCTGCCGGTGCAGCGTGTATCCCGCTAGCTGAATATCCATGTCGTCATTCAGCCACGATTCCGTGAAACATAGGATATTACAGTTTTTGATGTCCCGTTGGTAGGATATTTTCTCTGGATAAGAGCCTCTGCTAAATGACAAAAAATATATACATACTGTAAGTATGCCCCCAATGCAATTGAAAGTATAATACATCCACAGTGTGATTTCAACTGATATTTGTTGAATGTATATAACAACATTCTGTCCTTGGTTAAAATTATCTAGTCCAAATACGCATGATTCCACAGTTTGAATCACTTTTACCAACCAGGATTCCATCCAACCTTATCTGGTGTTCTGTGTGAATTTAAGTATACTTCTCTTTCTCTCTCTCTCCTCCCGGAGGATCTGAGCCCTAGGACCATGCCTGATGACTCCTGGCTGTCCCCAGTCCACCTGGTCGTGCCGCTAATCCAGTTTCAACTGTTCTGCCTGTGGCTATGGAACCCTGACCTGTTCACTAGAAGTGCTACCTTGTCCGGGATCTGCTGTTTTTGACTCTCTCTCTCTCCCACACCTGCTGTCTCAACCTCTGAATGACCCTGCTGGTCATCTATGAATGTTTGAACATCTTGAAGAACAATCTGGACATAATGGCCATGTACTATCTCCACCCGGCACAGCAAGACTGGCCACCCCTCAGAGCCTGGTTCCTCTCTAGGTTTGTTTCTAGGTTCCTGCCTTTCTAGGGAGTTTTTCCTAGCCACCATGCTAGGTAAAAAGTGATTTATAAATACATTTGATTGATTGAAGTTAACTTGGAGTCGTGCAATGACATGTTGTGTGGTCCTCTCACTATGACTTGTTGTGGAAACATGCAGTTAATTAGGCTACAGATTAAATAAATAATGATCATTTTTACAGGGTTGTGAAAGTAGCAAGCAACACTGCAGCATGCATGAGAGCATCAGCTGTTCCGGACGACTGAGTGATCACGCTCTCCGTAGCTGATGTGAGTAAGACCTTTAAACAGGTCAACATTCACAAGGCCACAGGGCCAGATGGATTACCAGGACGTCTACTCCGAGCATGCGCTGACCAACTGGCAAGTGTCTTCAATCACATTTTCAACCTGTCCCTGACCGAGTCTGTAATACCTACATATTTCAAGCAGACCACCATAGTCCCTGTGCCCAAGAACACTAAGGTAACCTGCCTAAATGACTACTGACCCGTAGCGCTCACGTCTGTAGCCATGAAGTGCTTTGAAAGGCTGGTCATGGCTCACATCAACACCATTATCCCAGAAACCCTAGACCCACTCCAATTTGCATACCGCCCCAACAGATCCACAAATGATGCAATCTATATTGCCCTCCACACTGCCTTTTCCCACCTGCACAAAAGGAACACCTATGTGAGAATGCTATTCATTGACTACAGATCAGCGTTCAACACCATAGTGCCCTCAAAGCTCATCACCCCCATAGTCCTCTGGCCTTCCTGACCATTTAATGATGGATTCTAATGAAGTGAAGGATAAAGCCCATATTGTAGGGGTTTTTAACAAGCACTTCATATCTGCTGGTTCAGTCTTTGATAATGGTGGGACCCAGGCCTCTAATGTAAGCTCTGTTACAGTCAACTATGATATAGGCCCTCATGTGAACCATTTAACTTTGAGCCTGTTTCTTATACTGAGGTCTATAAAGCACTAAAGGCTATAGACACTAAAAAGTCTGCAGGTCCAGACAACCTGGGCCCCTTCCTCTTAAAGATAGTAGCTGGTATTATTACTGAACCTGTGGCTCACATTTCCAACTTGAGTCTCTTGACCAATTCCATACCCAGCATTTGGGAATCAGCGTATGTCATCCCACTGCTAAAGGGTGGAGATCCCTCAGATGCTAATAACTATCGTCCTATCTCTAAACTCCCTATCCTGGCCAAAGTCTATGAATCCCTTAATTGAAAAGAACAAACTGAGCGGGGTTCAGTCTTTAGATTGGGGCACAGCACCACAACTGCAGCTATGGCAGTGGCAAACGACATCATTATTGGACTTGATATAAAGCAACATTGTGCTGCTCTGTTTGTGGATTTATCAAAGGCCTTTTATTCAGCTGACATTGGATTTTTGCTAGCTAGACTCAGAAACATTGGTCTCAGTGAAGGTCCAGAAAATTGGTTTAGGAACTATCTTTCTGACAGAACACTGTGTAAATACTGACAGTCACAAGTCTAGCTTTTTTTAGATGAATAGAGGTGTGCCCCAGGGTTTCATTAGATTAATTTGCATTAATGATTTGGGAAATGGGATGCAACCACCAAAGTTACATCTATATGCAGATTATACAGTTATATATTCATGTGCTCCTTCTCTGGTTCAGGCTGTTGAAGACCTCCAGACTGCTTTAAGTCACTGCAGGCCTCCCTTTATGGTCTCAAACTGGTCTTGAATATAGAAAAAACTAAATGCATGACCTTCACCAGAGCTAGAACACTGCCAGATAATGCATTGTCACATCTGGTGGCTTATCCATTGAAGAAGTGTCATCCTATAAATAACTACAGTTGAAGTCGGTAGTTTACATAGACTTAGGTTGGAGTCATTAAAACTAGTTTTTCAACTACTCCACAAATTTCTTGTTAACAAACTATAGTTTTGGCAAGTCTGTTAGGACATCTACTTTGTACATGACACAAGTAATTTTTCCAACAATTGTTTACAGTGTGATGGCTTTCGTCGTAATGAGAAGGGGACCAAAACGCAGCGTGGTAAGTGCTCATATTTATTCACTTAAACAAAGAAACACTTAAACAAAGAAACAAAATGAAAGCAAACAGTTCCGTCAGCCAACAGATAACTAAACGGAAAACAACTACCCACAAAACCAGGTGGGAAAAAGGCTGCCTAAGTATGATTCCCAATCAGAGACAACGATAGACAGCTGCCTCTGATTGGAAACCATACCTGGCCAAAACATAGAAATATAATGACATAGAATGCCCACACCCTGACCTAACAAAATAGAGAAATAAACCGTCTTTCTCAGGTCAGGGTGTGACATACAGACAGATTATTTTGACTTATAATTCACTGTATCACAATTCCAGTGGGTCAGAAGTTTACATACACTAAGTTGACTGTGCCTTTAAACAGCTTGGAAAATTCCAGAAAATGATGTCATGGCTTTAGAAGCTTCTGATAGGCTAATTGACATCAATTGAGTCAATTAGAGGTGTATCTGTGGATGTATTTTAAGGCCAACCTTCAAACTCAGTGCCTCTTTGCTTGACATCATGGGAAAATCAAAAGAAATCAGCCAAGACCTCAGACAAAATGGTAGACCTCCGTAAGTCTGGTTCATCCTTTGGAGCAATTTCCAAATGCCTGAAGGTACCACGTTCATCTGTACAAACAATAGTATGCAAGTATAAACACCATGGGACCACGCAGCCTTCGTAACGCTCAGGAAGGAGATGCGTTCTGTCTCCTAGAGATGAAAGTACTTTGGTGCAAAAAGTGCAAATCAATACCAGAACAACAGAAGAGGACCTTGGGAAGATGCTGGAGGAAACAGGTACAAAAGTATCTAAATCCACAGTAAAACGAGTCCTATATCGACATAACCTGAAAGGCCGCTCAGCAAGGAAGAAGCCACTGCTCCAAAACTGCCAATGAAAAGCCAGACTACGGTTTGCAACTGCACATGGGACCAAAGATCGTACTTTTTGGAGAAATATCCTCTGGTCTGATGAAACAAAAATAGAACTGTTTGGCCATAATGACCATCGTTATGTTTGGAGGAAAAAGGGGGAGGCTTGCAAGCCGAAGAACACCATCCCAACCATGAAGCACGGGGGTGGCTGCATCATGTTGTGGGGATGCTTTGCTGCAGGAGGGACTGGTGCACTTCACAAAATAGATGGCATCATGAGGAGGAAAATAATGTGGATATATTGAAGCAACATCTCTAAACATCAGTCAGGAAGTTAAAGCTTGGTCGCAAATGGATCTTCCAAATGGACAATGACCCCAAGCATACTTCCAAAGTTGTGGCAAAATGGCTTAAGGACAACAAAGTCAAGGTATTGGAGTAGCCATCACAAAGCCCTGACCTCAACCCCATAGAAAATTGGTGGGCAGAACTGAAAAAGTGTGTGCGAGCAAGGAGGCCTACAAACCTGACTCAGTTACACCAGCTCTGTCAGGAGGAATGGGCCAAAATTCACCCAACTTATTGTTGGAAGCTTGTGGAAGGCTACCTGAAACATTTGACCCAAGTTAAACAATTTAAAGGCAATGCTACCAAATACTAATTGAGTGTATGTAAACTTCTGACCCACTGGGAATGTGATGAAGGAAATAAACACTGAAATAAATCATTCTCTCTACTATTATTCTGACATTTCACATTCTTAAAATAAAGTGGTGATCCTAACTGACCTAAGACAGGGAATTTTTACTAGGATTAAATGTCAGGAATTGTGAAAAACTGAGTTTAAATGTATTTGGCTAAGGTGTATGTAAACTTCTGACTTCAACTGTAGGTATTTGGTTGGATGACAAGTTGTCCTTTAAAGTTGATGTGGATAATCTTGTGACAAAGCTTAAATTTAAATTGGGTTTTTATTTTTGTAGTAAGGCTTGCTTCCTGATTATGGCTAGAAAGAAGCTTGTTCAGGCCACTTTTCTCTCTGTAGATGATTATGGGGACTTGTTGTATGCGATTTCAATCTCCTCTGTCTTCCAGAGACTGGACTCGGTTTATTATGCATCCTCGTGCTTTATTACAAATGCCAAGTCACTCACCCACCATTGCACATTGTAACAAATGGTAGGTTGGACCTCAGTTTATATGCGCAGAAAGATACATTTGTATGTGTTCATCTACAAAGCCCTTTTGGGTAAACTCCCTCTTTACCTCTGTAGTCTGGTCTCCTTCACCACCAGCAGTTACCATACCCGGTCTGCTAGGCGGTTGCTACTTAAAATCCCCAGGACATTCACAGTATAAGGCAAGACTGCCTTCTCTTCTTATGCACCAGATGTGTGGCATAATCTACAATCCATGCTTCATCTAGATATGTTAGTGCCACTGAATGAATTTAAAATATTGATGGGAGACTCTGTTACGGAGGAGTTAAATGCTTTTTTTAGACTGGACCATGTTATTGTATTGTATTGTTGTATGTTTTAATTCTGTAATGTATTGATTGTTGCTGCCTTCTTGGCCAGGTCTCCCCTGAAAAAGAGACTCTGGGTCTCAGTGGGTTTTTCCTTGTTAAATAAAGGTTAAATAAACAAAATAAAATCACTAAGCTAAGGACCCTGGAACTGAACACCTCCCTCTGCAACTGGATCCTGGACTTCCTGACGAACCGCCCCCAGGTGGTAAGGGTAGGTAACAACACATCTGCCACGCTGATCCTCAACACGAGGACCCTCAGGGGTGCATGCTCAGTCCCCTCCTGTACTCCCTGTTCACTCATGACTGCAAGGCCAAGCATGACACCAACACCATCGTTACATTTGCCGACAACACAACAGTGGGAGGTCTGATCACTGACAACGATGAGAAAGCCTATAGGGAGGAGGTCGAGACCTGGCAGTGTGGTGCCAGGATAACAACTCCCTCTACGTGATCAAGACAAAGGACAATATTGTGGACTACAGAAACAGGAGGACTGAGCACACTGAGCTGTAGTGGAGCAGGTTGAGAGCTTCAAGTTCATTGGTGTCCACATCACCAACAAACTAACATGGTCCAAACACACCAAGATAGTCATGAAGAAGGCACGACACAACCTATTCCTCCTCAGGAGACTGAAATGATTTGGCATGGGTCCTCAGATCCTCAAAAAGTTATACAGCTGCACCATCGAGAGCATCCTGACTTGTTGCATCACTGCCTGGTATGGCAACTGCTTGACCTCCGACCGCAAGGCACTACAGAGGGCAGTGTGTACAGCCCAGTACATCACTGTGGCCGAGCTTCCTACCATCCAGGACCTCTATACCAGGCAGTGTCAGAGGAAGGCCCAAACAATTGCCAAGGACTCCAGCCACCCTAGTCATAGACTGTACTCTCTGCTACCGCATGGCAAGCGGTACCGGAGCGCCAAGTCTAGTTCAAAAAGACTTCTTAACAGCTTCTACCCCTCTCTTTGACAGTTAATCAAATGGCTACCCGGACTATTTGCATTGTCCCCACCCAACCCCCCATTTTTACACTGCTGCTACTCTGTTTATTATCCATGCATAGTCCTTTTACCTCTACCTACATGTACATATTACCTCAATTACCTCGACCAACCGGTGCCCCCGCACATTGACTCTGTACCGGAACCCCCTGTATATAGCCTCACTACTGTTATTTTATTGTTGCTCCTTAATTATTTGTTATATTTCTTATCTTTTTTCTTCTTAAAACTGAATTGTTTGTTAAAGGCTTGTAAATTAACATTTCACTACAAGGTTAATACCTGTTGTATTCGGCGCATGTGATAAATAAGATTTGATTTAAAATAATGACAATCTTCACAGGGTTGTGAAAGTGCAAGGCAATGAGCCCGATGCTACTTTCCAACAAATATCAAGGGTCTTATTCTGGTGACATAATAATCGATGCTTGGCTGCCATTTGACAAATAAAAGTTAGGTCGCTTTTTTGTCCATAATAATAATCTTATCATGTAGGCTATACTTATGCTCTAGCCAAAATATACTTGTAGTGATGTCCTATTTATGTTTGTTATTGCATAATTGTAGAATATTAGCATGAAAATCTGTTGCCAATTACATGGAAACCTCGCAAAAGGGGAATTTTTATTTTGACGACGAACCGCAAATTCCAAGATTGTGACTAATCCTTATTGTGAATAGCTTCACACAGGTTCCCTCCTGCACTTCTTTACATCAACCTACCAAATTTCACACAGGTGTGTAAAGAAAATAAATCCTTCTTGGGGTGTTCTATCCACATTATCATTCACAAAAATGGTCTGTCTTTCTCCCTTTTCTGAACAGGAATAGCATTGATTCAGCAATGCGATTCTACTCCTGACCCAAGGCAAGTGAAGAACTCAGGCAGCCTAATTCTGCAAAAAAAAGAAAAAAAAGATCTGATGTGATCTTTTCACATAAGCTATTTTTAAGAGCTGATCTGATTGGTCAAAAGCCCAATTAATTTGAAAAAAATATCATAATTAGGCTGCCTGTCTAGCTAAATCCATCAGAATAAATCATATCAAATTGTAAACTGTAAAAAATGTAATTGCAGTAGCAGAGAGCACAGTATTAGTCACATGCGCCGAATACAACAGGTGTAGACCTTACCGTGAAATACTTACTTACAAGCCCTTAACCAACAATGCAGTTTAAAAAAATACGGATACGAATAAGAAATAAATGTAACAAGTAATTAAAGAGCAGCAGAAAATAACAATAGGGAGACTATATACATGGATACCAGTACAGAGTCAATGTGTGGGGGCACAGGTTAGTTGAGGTAAAATGTACATGTAGGTAGAGTTATTAAAGTGACTATGCATAGATGATAATAACAGAGAGTAGCAGCAATGTGAAAGGGGGGGGGGGGGTCAATGCAGATAGTCTGGGTAGCCATTTGATTAGATGTTCAGGAGTCTTATGGCTTGGGGGTAGAAGCTGTTTAGAAGCCTCTTAGACCTAGACTTGGTGCTCCAGTACCGCTTGCCGTGCAGTAGCAGAGAGAACAGTCTATGACTAGGGTGGCTGGAGTTTTGACAATTTGTAGGACCTTCCTCTAACACCACCTGGTATAGAGGTCCTGGATGGCAGGAAGCTTGGCCCCAGTGATGTACTGGGCCGTTCGCACGACCATCTGTAGTGCCTTGCGGTCGGAGGCCGAGCAGTTGCCATTCCAGGCAGTGATGCAACCAGTCAGGATGCTCTCGATGGTGCAGCTGTAGAACCTTTTGAAGATCTGAGGATCCATGCCAAATCTTTTCAGTCTCCTGAGGGGGAATAGGTTGTGTCGTGCCCTTTTCACGACTGTCTTGGTGTGCTTGGACCATGTTATTTGTTGGTGATGTGGACACCAAGGAACTTGAAGCTCTCAACCTGCTCCACTGCAACCCCATCGATGAGAATGGGGGCTTGCTCGGTTCTCTTTTTCCTGTGGTCCACAATCATCTCCTTTGTCTTGAATAGGCATACAACGCTGTGTTTACACAGGTAGACCAATTCTGATCTTTTTTCAAACTAATTGGTCTTCTGACCAATCACATCAGATCTTGTTTTAGAGTTGATCTGATTGGCCAAAAGACCAATTAGTGAAAAAAAATATCTAAATTAGGCTGCCTGTGTAAACGCAGTCTAATATGGGTAAAAGGGTGATGTAGTGCTGCATTAACCTGCTAGTCGGAAATAGGAAACTCTGAAATGTCCAACTTGCTAACTGGTTGTAGTTATACATATGCCATGTTCAACTAGTTAGTAAGTCGGAAAAGTACGCGTTTCCTAGGTCCTAACACGTAAACGTGGCAAATGAGAATTAAATTATGCGGCGTTCACGTGCTGTCGGAGTTATCGGAAGCTCCAAGTTTGCAGTGGGAAATTTCACTTGAATAACAATCCTAATCGGAATTACAAGTGGGAAACTCTGAGAAAATGTTGTTACCTGAGTTGTCGAGTTGTGACGTTTCACTAATGACATTTTACCTTTTTAACCAACAGATGTTAACAAATCAGTGTTCGACAATTACAACCTTATGAATATGTATAATGTAGCTAGTCTGACCATATTGTCAATGCTAAGAAAGCTAGATAACTTTATTATTAGCAATTTTAGCTAGTTTATCAAGCTAGCTAAAATCTTATTGGTTGAAGAATTGTTTCGACTTCAAAAGCACTTGAACACAATCATGTTGGATTGACCACTTCCCAGTTTCCCATGAGCACATGAAGCCAGCAATACATACACATGGATTTAAAGCAGCTGTCCAGTGTTTCCAGATTTCTATTAAATATGATCTATAATTAATTACAATATGAGTGAAATAGTTTTCTTCCAAAAACTGGTAATTAGGTATGTTAAAAAGCAGCTTTTCAGTGTTTGAATGGTGTGGGCATACCCCAACAACAGAATCAAAGACAGTACATTGTAAAGATAGGCAGAAACTGCTTCTCCAGTCACCGATCACGCTTGTAGGTGATGTCGTTGGCTAGCTAAGTTCATGCGTAGAAACCTGTCATCGGGTCTAACGTTTGTCTTGCGCAAACTGAGCACATGCAGGCCGTCAAATCAAAGGCACTCCTTCGATATAAAGTTGTTTTTGACGAAAATGAAAATGTGTCAGTTAGTTACTTTCACGGGGTTGGAGTAATAACATGTTCAACTACTTAAGATATTGGTCTCGAATCTAGGTTGTGCTTTGAGATTTCGAGAAAATTCACTTCTCTCATTGACTTCTCAAACCTGGTCTGCTTGGTCTGCTTCGCAAGCTTTGTGATGTTGTACCTCAGGGTTTATAAACTCTGTGACAGAATGTTGTGGTTAATAAAAATATTAATGACAAGTAAACAGCCAATGAGCCAGTGAGACATCTTGGTCATAAACATGACGTCATCCTCTATCAGGAAATAGCAAGCTGTTTGAGATGAAAGTTTGAGATAGGGTTTTTTAAAGTGTTTTTTTTCCTTCTAAAATGTATGCTTTGGCCACAACTTCAAGTACAGGATGAGTCAACAACATTATTTGGGTATGAGTTAACAGATTAAGGGCTTGATTCAATCTGTTTCGCTGAAGCATTAGAGATTGCACCATAGAAATTTAAAGCCAACATATGCAGTGATTATCATGAATGCAGTCTCTGCTAATGCGGGAACATTGCCTTTGCATTTCAATCACGTTGTAACGCTGAATCTCCGCAATACGGATTGAATCGAGCCCTAAGAGCATTTAAAAGTGAGATTTTCACTAGACGGTTACTTTAAATGAAATCATTATTCAACAAGGAAATAAAGTCTCTTCAATGCCTCAACTTACTTCATTATAGGCCCATGGACAGAATTACCAGAGGCTTAATTTTCAGAAGTATTTCTGGAAATACTACAAATACAAAAACGTAGCATAGATATGATAAACAATTTGTAGCCCAGTTTCTTTTAAATGTCATACAATCACACTGACAATAAAATAATCATCAGACCATTACAGTAAAGTGCAAATTTTCTTTTTACTCAGATTTCATTTTACAGCAGAAATTATGTAAAGCATTCAAAATACATTTTCCACATATAAGGGCAATTCAAAACACTTTGCATGGCCTCAGCAGCAGAAGATTATTTTTAAAAACATATTCAACTATTTATTGATGCGTATACATGCACATTATAAAAAATTCACTTACAAAAGAGGGAAAGAGGTAGAAAGAGAGAGAGATAAAGAGAGAGAGGGGGCATGAAGAACACAAAATAGGAGGGAACAAAGCTAGGGATGAGAGAGGAAAAGAGAAAGAGAGGGAGAAGTCTAGCTAGCACTATTTAAACATGCAGAGTGATGTTCGCCCATAGCCCGTTATAACTACGGCCTGTATTTCATAATTTATCTCTTATTTGACCTTTAACCTCTGGATCAGAGGTCACCTCTGTGCAGCTTGCCCAGGAGCGAATTCGGCAGGACACAGAGTTTTGTTATGTTCAGATAGAAATATGGCATGTAGAACAAACATGCCTCTCTGACATGTAGAATAAGGAATCACGTCAGCTATATTCATAGAATTTCTATCTGCAACATTCGGCTACTGAATGTGGCCCAGTTTCCTTAGAGGAAGTCAAAGTTGCCTGTGACATAGCTTATGTTTTTCTCTACAAACTGATCTCTACGCTTACTTAAATTTACAGATCCTCATTTAGAAAATGTATATATGTTTGTTTATTGCTCTGTGTGTTTCAGTGGAAAGCCTTATCCAGTGTGGATTCACCCCCTTTAAACAGCAGCCCCTCTCTGTGTTTCTGTTAGTGTAGCTGTGATGTGGTTGGAGGGCACACTTCCAGGCCAGGGTATAAAATTAAGCGCATTCAAGAGTTGACTACAGAGTGAAACAGCGATAAGCTGGAGAGCCTTTCCAACATGAATAATTCCTGGGCCATAAAGACTATGCCCAGAGTTTTTCCTGGTCAGGAAAACCACTCCGGGCCCTAGAGAGGATATTATTGTCTTCTTTGTGAGGCTCTACATATATTTGAATGTTTGTTTTATATATGTTATATGTTGTGTCTCAGGTGTTTGGAAGTGGAAGTCCTTTATAGATGGGATGATGTGTGTGGCACCCATCTCAGGCCAACTCCCTGTGAACAAGACCTCAGTCTGCCACCTCTCTGTGGGGTCATCGCCACTGTCATCTCATGAAAGAGGAGGTATAGCCTAATCACAATTGGCTGATTAACACACACACACACGCGCACACACACACAGGGCCTACTCCACACCCCCAAGCCATTCTAGAACCCTGAGTTTAAATCTGAGGGAGGTACTGCTCCCTGAGAAAAAAGAAAAGAGAGAGTGATGTGTGTGCGAGATTGGAGATTGTGAGACGACCGAGTGAGTCGTGTGCATGTCTCTGTCTGTGAAGTTTGCTCCAGCTAAGATATGTTTTTATGGAAGAACGTTGGAAGAACATTACTGCCAGGACTGAACAGATGATAAATAAAGTGAAATGTCGTGCAATTTCCATGCAGAAGAATACACTTTATCAACGTTTCTAAACAGATATTTGCACCTTGAGAATGACCATACAGCAGTTGAATTCCAGAAAGAGGGTTTCTTGTGCTCTACATCTCACTAAATACTCTGCCATATTTAACCCAAGGTATCTATATGACAGTGTCTAGGCCTACATGTACTGCCATTACTGCAAAATGGGCGTGAATGTGCCATGCAGAATTTAGCCTATAATATATCAACCAGCCCAGTCAGAGATATGGCATGACCTGGCAACCTAACTGAGATCCCAATGAGGATTGAAACGTTGTCCATGTTTCCTTCTCACAAATAAATACATGTAGGGGGCAAATCAGAGCTACGGACATTTTGTTATAATGTAGCAACCCAAATGAACCATGGTAATGTATGCTGGGATCCACTACTCAGCGTCTCCCTGGTAGGAGGAGTAGAATACATCATCTGCTGAGAGGACCAAAAGCAGGACTAGTATCAGTCTGTTTCTGCTATAGCCAACTTGTCGCTGTCTTTTAACAATGGAATATTTTCAATGCATAAACACTTAGGTGTAGGAATCACTAACAAATTAGAGTTCAAAATAAGACTGGGCAACCAATCTTCTGTGTAGAATAATCGTCACACACAATTTGGGAAACTATAGAGGGAATGGGTTAACTCGTTTGGAGACATATAGTGGGTTCTTGATATTAGCTTGTACGTTCTGTATATGAGTAGGCACTTTCTAAACCAAACTGGTCATAATCATCAGTCAAAACAAATCTGTAAGACACTCCAGGGAAGGATATGCCTCATTGTAACACTATTGGCAATTACATGCTGAGGAATGTGTCGGGGAAAACACCTGTCTGAAGCTAAGAGAACAAAGTTTCAAATCTGCAATGCATTAACATAAAAGTATACACCCCTTAGCAGACACTTTTATCCAAAGTAACTTAGTACAGCGAGGGCATACATTTTGAGTATGATCCCTGCAGGAAATGAACCAACAACCTTGGCATTGCCAGCACAACGCTCTTCCTAACTGAGCCACAGAGGACCACACTAACAGAAACAGTAACATCACCAGCTTGTTTGGTTTTGACACCTGACAGGAAGTCATTCTGTGTACACTTTACAAGAATCGATTATGAAGTTCTCCTTGCTTCACCACCCTTCAGTTGCTTGAGATGACTGTGTACAGTATTTTTAATACGTGTATGTTTTACCTCCTGGACCAGGAGTTTTTCCTGAACAAGTGACCACATGGTCAGGAAAAACTCCTGCGCTAATCCTAGGGAAAAGTAGAATTCATAATAATTGGCACCACAATGATTTCATTTTTGCTAGCCTGAAATCAAAAGCATGATGTGTATACATTTTGCTTTCTGCCCTTATTCTTTATATCACTTGTTTTAACCTAAGATTTCATCAATGTCATGCTTTAGCAAAATGTTCTTCAATAACACTTATATCAAACACTTGTAAAGTGAAGTAGTTCAAATCCTCTTACAGTCCATAGCCACAAAAAAATGTATGTTGATTTTCTTGCCCCGTTTCTTTGTCTTATTTTCTCATGCACATAGATCCATGGTTAGTATTTACATTATTTACAAACAATACAATTGTCCTGTATACCCGGGTCTCTATCTGTATACCCGGGTCTCTATTTGTATACCCGGGTCTCTATCCGTATACCCGGGTCTCTATCTGTATACCCGGGTCTCTATCTGCTCATATTGTTGTTATAGAAGTAAAATAATATATATTCTTAAATACAGTCTTTTCTCATGAAAAAGATCCAGGGTCTCCATATATACCCATACCTCGTCATTTTATGTACAGAGACGCTAAATAGTCAAAAATATGGTTTGGGCTAAACTCTATAAGGGCTAATATAGGGACCCATGTCCTAGACAGGGGCTAGCGTATAGTAAGTATAGGGACTTCTCACAGACTATAAGAAGTCAAGGCAATGCAATGTGACACTCTCCTCAAAACCATATGTGGCTTTTTGAAGTTCATGTTAAGAACAAATTGACAGAGACAGATAACCATCTGAACCGAATATGTCACATATTACCACACATTACCACACAATAGGGGGATAAAACTGACTCGGGCTAATATGCCCTTTTCTTACTGTAAATTAAATGAAAAACAGAACAAGGTAAATAAGAAAAATTAACAAAAGACAAAATAAAAAAAGAGATAAATAATACATAAATAAAAACAGAAAAGCCAGGTTATTTTCCTTACATAGAGCACATGATAAACACAGGGTAGAGATAGTCAATGAGGACAGAAGTGAGACACCACTACACATAAATACAAAACAAACAAGTTCGGTTCGCATGCAGGAGCTCACAGCTCAAACACATGCATTAGATTCAACAAACACAGACTCACACATCAGGCTAGCAAAATGCTGCTTCAGAGAATGACTTCATAGACAAGTCAATATAACAAATTAAGACACTGTTATTTACACCTAAACCCCTATCTGTTAATGTTCTTCTTACATTCAAGTGTAGTACTTCTCTTTTGGGGGACTGGGTGACTGGTTGACCTGCCTAGCCAGCCAATCAGAGTGTGGTGATCACATTGACTTTGCCAACTGCCATAAAAGCCATGGGAGGAGAAGAGCTAGTGAAAAACAGTGCATGCATACAGGATATGGGAGTGATATTTGGTTTATGTTTTCCTTTCCTAAAATGTGTCATTTATACAGCAAGTACAACAGGTCCAATATAGATTATGCATGTCAATGCAAATGTTGCCCATATGAGAAAACCAATCATCCCACTCTCCGTATCGAACACGTTCGATAACAAAATGTTCATCTTCAGCTGCATCCTGATCTTTTTCTCTTGTTCTTTTCTGCTCTTGTAGAAAACATTGATCTATCTGTGAAGAGTGCAAAGATGCCAGGCAGGGTAATGTAGTGTCCTCCCTGTGATCTGGAGGAAGGGGAAAGCAAAGCGATGCTGTGGCCAGAGCCAGGTCCATACGTTCATCAGAGCAGAGGAGGGAGGAGAGAGAGGAGAGTTGTCTCTGTGTTGTCTCAGTGATATAGTTGCCATGTATCCCTCCTCATTCTCCTGTTTGAGTGTTAGCAGTCTGTTTGGAGTAGAGGAGTGTGGACTGTGAAGTAGTCCCATTGTGAGAGTGGTATGAGGAGAGGGAGGAAAAGAGAGTTGCCCCTGTGTGAGACCGAGGGAGGAAGGGAGAGGAGGAGAGGGAAGAGAAGGGTGTAGAGGAGCTCACAGGATGAGGGGGCTCTGTGTTGGACTGGGTCGTGGGCTCTCAGGACCCCTGGCCTTTCTCTGCTCTCTTGCCCTAGAGGAGAGAAGAGCCCCAGGTCAGACACACACTCACACCACACTGATGGGTGGCACTGGGGACAACAAACAGTTATTTTGGTTCACCAGCCACTTTCTGTGTTACAGTTCTCAGATGACTGTAAGATGAGCGGCCTCATACACACACACACGCACACACCCACCCACGCACACGGGCAAGCGCGCACACACACACACACTTCTCCCCCCCTCTCCCTCCACAACTACCAAGCCAAAAATAATAGCAGGATACTGGCAGGCCAAACAAGAGAGAAGCCCCTCCCACAGAGGAAGTGATGTCATTCAAAGCATGCCCCAGTCCCTGGAAGTAAAGCAGAAGGACCTGCCCCCTCTCTCTGTCAGTCATGCAGAAATACCAGCATCATTCAGCAATATTCAGAGAGAGAAAGAGAGAGGAACAGAGGGAGAGCGAGGAAGAGAGAGAAAGAGAGAGAAAGAGAGAGGAACAGAGGGAGAGCGAGGAAGAGAGAGAAAGAGAGAGAAAGAGAGAGGAACAGAGGGAGAGCGAGGAAGAGAGAGAAAGAGAGAGGAACAGAGGGAGAGCGAGGAAGAGAGAGAAAGAGAGAGAAAGAGAGAGGAACAGAGGGAGAGCGAGGAAGAGAGAGAAAGAGAGAGAAAGCAAAGGGACTAGAGGGGCAGATAGAGGTGTTTATGTTTGAGGTTTGGACTGACCCAGTGTTCCCTCTCTCCCTCTCAAGAGAGCTGACATGCAAACAGGCATCAGCCACATGGAGAGAGGGAGCGAGAGAAAAGTGAGAGAGAGAAGGGGCAAAGGAGAGAAAAAGAGAGAGTATGAGGAGAAAGTAAGAAATGAGAGTAAGAAGAGGGGGTAAGAAAAGCCCAAACTGAGTTACTGGTGCTCACTTACCCGTTTGACTGGTCTATGGTCCATCAAGAGGCTTCACAGAAACAGCAAAACAACACCAACTATTAGCACACACACACACTGGGTATGGGGAGGAGGGGTGGGGCTGTCACCACACGGCCATGCTAGAGAAGACAGACAGGGTCAACACCTGCATCCTCTCCATCATGGTGATGTAGTGACAGCTGGTCTGGAGCAGGAAGGAGACTGTGTGTGTTAGTACCTGTGGCGGCATCTGAGCAGGAACCTCAGGATCTTACGGGCAGCCTGGTTCTGTCTCTTAGTGAGGAGACTGCTGCATGATGACAACCACACAGCACAGTTAGGGTGTGTGTGTGTGCTTGTCTGTTTGTGTGTATAGGTGGGAATCAATAAAATGTCACAATAAGTTGCAGAGGGTTCGATTTACCTGCTGGGGGGCAAGGAGACCCCCAGCGCCGCTAAAACCATTGTGCTGTTTTTTTGTGTCATCTTTAAGGGATTGTTAAATACATGTTATAACTATTTGGTTTTAATATCATCACCTCTTGAAGAGCATATTCAGAACTACACATTTTCGATTATTCCACATTTATCTCTATCATCAGAGTTATACAGCAAGTAACTGCCTGCTTTCATGATCAGTAAAATGTCAGCTACGTGAGGGTAGCCTATCCATTTGGCATGTAAAACATGTGTCATTTAGCTTGCGTCATCAGAGATTAGGCTTTTGGAAAGAGGTTGACAAGTCATCGTCCTGGTAAAGTTGTCAGTCAGACTTCTGTCATCACCACAATAGATGACAAGCAAATCAAACTATATTTGGATATAGCCATCTAGTTTAAGCCCTGAAAGTTAGCTTGTTAACTAGCCATATTGACGCGATCTGTTGTTAGCTAGCTAGCCACTTTGACGTTGTCCATCAATCACTGTAACCTATCATGTCTGTCAGCAGCAATCGTGATTAAACACTCAGAAGAACACGTTGGTTGGATAAAAAAGTACATTAGGTCTACTTACCACTATGTTTAGCCAACTGTACAAAGTTTCTACTGGTATCTTGCAAAGTAAACATTATCAAACAATACTTTGGCAAATGCACCCTTCTGCTGCTTGACAGGTAGACCCCACAAAGGATGGGAAATTAACCTAAACCACTCATACTGGTCAGGTATAGTTCACTATTACGTTATATCACTCAAATATCCAATTAATGGTGGCCAATATAAAGAGAAGTCCTGAGGCTACTCTCACGTATCTGAAGTTACATGATCAACTGATGTTTACTGATCATAAAAGCAGGCAGTTACTTGCTGTATAACTCTGATGATAGAGATAAATGTGGCATAATTGTAGATGTGTAGTCCTGACTGCTCTTCAAGAGGTGATGATATTAAAACCAAATAGTTATAACATGTATTTAACAATCCCTTAAAAATGACACGCAGCGGCAATGGGGGTCTCCTCGCGCCCCAGCAGGCAAATCAAACGTTCTGCACCTTATTGTGATGCTGTATTGATAACGACCTATGTGCACCTTATTGTGATGCTGTATTGATAACGACCTATGTGCACCTTATTGTGATGCTGTATTGATAACGACCTATGTGCACCTTATTGTGATGCTGTATTGATAACGACCTATGTGCACCTTATTGTGATGCTGTATTGATAACGACCTATGTGCACCTTATTGTGATGCTGTATTGATAACGACCTATGTGCGTGCCATGTGTGTACCTGAGAGAGTGTCTGTAGCTGCGGTAGTATTGCTGGATCAGTACTGCTGCTCGCCGGCTCTGCTGGAACTTCCTCTGTTCGTGGAAACTGCGGAAGCGGCTCTGGATCAAAATGGCTGCCAGCGTCATCCTCTTATAAAGTGCATACTGATAGAGATATTACATTAGACTGGTCAGGGAAATAGTACAAACGTAATGTACATTCAAACAATGTGTTATAGAATAAAGACAGAGAGATTGAGAGAGAGTGCCACACTACCTTCAAGGCTATCCATGACAGCTTGAGAGAGATGGAGAGAGGGGGTGAGAGGGAGAGAGAAAGAGAGAGAGTATGAAGGACATATTGTGGACACATCCAGTCATAGTGGACCAGACTAGACATAGAGTAGAAGGTATGTCAGCTGCTGTGTTCTAGCTGTCCTGACTAATGGCTGAGCTGACTGATGCTGATTGGTCATTGATTTCAGTAGCAGGGCTGATATGTTCTTCTGATTGATCTGGGATTGAAAGTCTGTACCTGTTTGTATTTCTTATAGCAGCGCTGGACCACTGCTACGGTCTCTTTACGTTGCTCCTGGATTGGCCGGCCCTAGAGGAAGGAGGGAGGGAAGGGTGAGTTGGCATGGCAACCACAGGGGAGAGACCAGGAGTGGGCATGCGAGCCACAGATGGTTGACCCCAAACTTCACAACACTGGATTCTAGATCATACAGTTGTTGCAGTGTATCCTTATGAGAGAGAGAGAGAGAAAGAGACAGAGAGAGAGAGAGAGAGAATGCAGTGCAGTTGTTTTTTCTATCCAGGCCATGCTCTGCTTAAACTCCCCATGCAGGGTCAATCACACACATCCAGACAATACTACTCCAGACATCCACCCATTCACCCTTCAACCTGTGGAGCCAGGGACCTGGCAGGGAGAACTTTTAACCCAGAATAAAGTCTTCTTCTACTTGACCCTTCTGTTGTATTTTGTAGTGCTTTGAGTGATTTTTGAGAGTTATTATCAATACCTTGTACTTTCTGAGGGTGTGGTGGGCGTGTCTTGCAGCCTCGTACAGTTCTCTTTGCTCTGCCTCTGTCAGTGTGAGGTGGGCAGGGTTGGTGTCTGGGCCCTCTCCACTGAGTGACGCATGCAGGAAGGAGCTCCAGTCAGCTGGGGAGGGCAGGCCTTGCGGAGCCAGGGGACTTTCCTGATCCTCAGGCCCAGACAGGGGGCTTGGTATGGGGCTTGGGGTGGGCATCTGGGGCCTGGAGTATAGAAACCTGGAGGAAAAGCACCAGAAGCAGTATGAGGGAGAGTGCAGGCAGTAATATACAATACATCGATACAATATGACAGTATCAGATAGAGATAAGAGATAGGAGATATAGAGATAGGAGTTTTCTGGACTCACCGCTCCACGTCACCAATGTAACTAGCCAACCAGCTGACATCACCGCTGACCCCAACGGTCTCCGGTGGCGACGTCTCAGTCTCCGTGGCAACAAAACCCTCCTGTTTGATCCTGTCAGGAGTGGCCTCCATGATGTGTTCTGCCAGCATCATCATGTTCATCTGCAACACACACACAAATAAGTGCTTGCATGAAGTCAAAGTGGAGGCTTGAGTGGAGTTATTGGTCCAACTAGCCTAAGCTCCTCCTACCTGCAGGTCTTCACTGTTCTCCTGATAGGTCAGCAGTTCTGGCTCCTCCCCCCTGGTGGATACGCCCCTCTGACGCAAATGATTGGCCAGTCTCTCCTTTCCCAGAATCCTCCTGGCCAAACTCCGCCTCCCAAGAGCCTGCCGCAAGCTATACCTACTGCCACCCCCTGACCCCCCTAACCTGCCCTGCAGAGGTGGGCTGGGGAAGTGGGGATTTGGAGAGTTAGAGCTGGGTCTGGGGGGGTGAGTATTTAGGGGGCTGAGGTTGGGTAGTTGAGAGCGTGGGGGGTTGACTGGCTGTTGCTGGGCCTCAGGGTTGAGTTTGAGTCTCTTGGCTGGTGGGAGGTCTCCCTGGTTGTCCGGTGGCCCCCGGTGTTGGCCCTGCAACTGGGGTTGGCCCTGGTGAGCCCAGCTCTGACTCTGGCTCTGGCTGTGGTTCTGGGTGCTCTGTTGTGGTTCTGTCCTGGTTCTCCTTAGGTCTGGAGAGACAGAGCATGATATCACACATGAAACTGCGGCCCTCAGGGTTAAATACCCCAATGTAACCAAGGTAACCTCTCTCACCTGGGTTAGAGCTGGGGGCGGGGCTTTCCCTATGACCACTGGGCTCCGATTCGCTGCTCCACCTGTCCATCCAGGTGTCAGTGGGTGGACTCTGAGTAGGAGGTGTCTGTTGCAGCTGCTCCAGTAGCTCGGCCAAGCGAGTGTGTCCCCGTGAGCGTGCAATACTGAGTGGCAGGCGGCCCAGCGAATCAGGGATGGCCAAAGCTCTGGGGTCCCACTGGTACAGAACCAGCGCTGCTTCTGTATGACCCAGAGCACAGGCCCACATCTATCGGGTGGAGACAAAACACGTCATATACACACAGCATTAAATAAATATAGACAGAACATACATTCACATTACATCACAAACACAATCTCTTACCAGTGGGGTGCAGGAGAAGTGGTCGACATTGAGTGGGTCCACCTCTAATTCCAGATCTATGCTGTCTGCATGCTTAGTGCTGAGGAACAGAGAAGCACGTTTAGAACCATATCTTAATGTACCTGTGTGTGTGTGTGTGTGTGTGTGTGTGTGTGTGTGTGTGTGTGTGTGTGTGTGTGTGTGTGTGTGTGTGTGTGTGGATTCTCACCGCCAGCGGATGAGAGTCTGTATTAACCCTGCGTATCCCTGAGCTGCGGCCAGGTGCAGCAGGGTCATGCCCCGGGAACTCCGGCTGTGGATCAGCTGATTGGAGGAAACCCAACAGGGGCGGGTCATCATCTTCTCACACACCACCACCACACGGCCCTCAAATGAACCCTCGGCTGGGGAGAGCTGGAGAGAGAGGGAGGGGTAAAAGCAATCAATCAATAAAACAATTAATTAGCCAATCAACCAACCAATCAATGAACCACTCCACTGAGTTACCTGGGACTGGTGGTCAGTGCCTCCTGCTCCTCCAACTCCCCCCGTGGCTGCCGTGGTTTCGGAGCTCTGATGGTGATTGGTTATCTCAGCCATCCTCTGTTCCATCTGCTCCAGACGCTCCAGAATGGACATCCTGAACTGGGTATCTATGGAAACAAAGGAGGGACACACTGTGATTGGATAAAAGTGGGACAGGCAGAGATGACTGGTTGAGATGAGATGTGCATTACTCTATTCATAATGTGTACATTGTCCCTATAGCAGATTCCCATACAGTAAGAGAAAACAGAGTTTACAGGGTGAAACATCAAGCTCTCTCTCTACAGAGATAAACCTTAAAAACAAACTAGACCTGGGGGCAAGTCAACAATAGTCAATGTTTGTATCTATGTGAGAGAGAACAGGAGTGTGTACTTGCACTGTGTGTGTGTGTGCTTGCGCGCGTCTTTGTTCAAATGCTACTGCAGTGTTGCTGCAGTGCAGATTATGTCATCCCCACCTGATGGTCTCTCTTTCTCCCTCTCCCTCTCCATCTCTGTCTCTCTCTCTCCCTCTCTCTCTCTCTCTCTCTCTCTCTCTCACTCTCGCCCTCTCTCTCAGGATGCGGCACACACAGAGGAGGAGAAGAGGGTGGGACGACAACTGTGACATAAGAGCTCCTCCCCTTTAACACAACTACTACAGCCAATCAGAGCGGAGCATAGCCTGCCAGCTACGGACGACAGAGAGCTCATCTGAATGAACAGAAAAACAAACTCAACATGTTGTGTTAGCTTCCCAAACAAATGCCTTAAGGTCAGTGGGCTAACATGGTCTGTAGTCACCCAGACATATTGGGTTCAATACAAGCTGGTTATACCCCCACATTGGGTGGACTGAATTTTAGGGGGAATTTAGAAGTTTCTCTGTTCTATGTCTAGGCGGGTCTGTCTGGATTACTCCGATCTGTGTGGGTGTTGCATCAGTCTGCTGCATGTGGGACCTTGATCTCTCACCAGACACAGAGGAATCAGGAATTACACTGACCCTCTTTGACTCTCCAACTGTGTGTGTGTGTGTGTGTGTGTGTGTGTGTGTGTGTGTGTGTGTGTGTGTGTGTGTGTGTGTGTGTGTGTGTGTGTGTGTGTGTGTGTGTCTCTGCATGTGTGTATCTACAGACTTGTGTGTCTCAGTCTCCAACCATGTTTGTGTTGCTCACAAGATATGTTTGTATGTGTGTCAGTCGCGTTCCTCCTACAGGGAGCCTATCCATCTACTCCATAGGCTACACCCCGTTCCTACCCTTCTATGAGGTCCTCAGGGGCACTTCCAGTCACACACACAGCATGTCAGTGACAACAGCATGTCAGTGACAACAGCATGTCAAGGACAACACAGTACTTGGTGGTGGAGACATGACCACTGCTGACAACATGCTTGTTTCTATGTTTTACTTTTTTTCAGTCAGGTATTTATGGATGGTGGGAGGTCTGTTTAATTAGAGAAAAGCTTGTTTTCCAGAACTGTTCAATTCTGTTCCAAGTTTTGACCCACTTCCTGCCCGTTCCTGCCCATCAGACTTGGGATTTGTTAAATTGTTATATATTTGTTAAAGTAACCAGAATAAAAACTGTGAAATGTCACATTAGGAAATTATTTTCACCAGCCTACAGGCTTTCAGCACAACTCACAGCTAGTCTAAAACTCGTGGCACTGTCCACTTCTCTTGGTGCTGAAATCAGAATGTGGGACCACGCTTCATGCAACTTCAACTTGGTTCAGACCAGCTAGTTGCCTACTCCCCTCTGTTCCATTCACTCACTTATAGTTTACAAGTTATAATAGTTCATTGCCCTAAATGTAGGCCTATGCCTTTGCGAAAAGTTAATAGACTAGGCTACAGAAGTCCCCAAACGGTATATGAGCTACACAGGACAGTGGCTTATTGTAGTCCTTTGTTTGAGGTTGATTTATTCAGAGAGAAGGAGAGAGAGAGACAAAGCGCAAGAGAGAGAGAAAGAGATAGCAGCTCTGCCACAGCACACGTGTTACTTAGTTACTTAGTCATTGTGCTACCAGGCCAGCCAAGTTACACAACATAATATACAGGGGTTTGCCATTTACACACGTTTTAATACCTGTGCCGCAAGATGAGGGAATTTGACCTGGACTGTGTTGGCTATGAGCCTTTACCAGGTATATCATCGGCAATGACCAATGAAAGCAATGTAAACACACACAACTAACGACTTTCGAGATGATGCGAGCATGCATAGGCAGACATAGCCTACTATCAACACCACAGTCAGACAGCCAAAGTGAATAATAGGATAAAGTAAAATCCTCTAAATGGCTCCAGTCCAGACTCAACAGCGACCTCCGAGACACTCTGTGGCTCGTGCATTTTCAACACCAATTACGAGGTAAATGCACAAAACACCGACAACAGCTAAAAGTCTATTTTCTGTTTTCTATCCCGTTTTCACATAATAGATAAGGCTACTAACCGGAAAGCTCAAATAGTTTCTCTGACGCTCTCTTTGTCCTTCTTCTTCTGTTTTACAGTTCCCTTTTAGTTTGAGGTGTGCGACGCTTGCTACCATGCAACATCAATAGAACAAAGTGGAAGAGCCGAGAGAGAGAGTCTCTACTCTCCCCTCCCATTTCGCGCCGTTTCTCTCCCCTAAAACCGTGCTAGGTGCGTAAACAGGGCAGACGTTCATTCTAATTGCGCCGCAGGGAAACAGACGCCGGGGTTAAATCTAACCATGGGGAGTTCCACGAGCTACCGGTGTCTCGGTCATCATCGGTGGGAGAAAAATAAACGAATCACAAGAGTCAGAGACAGTAGAATAACTTGACTGCCCGCTTTTCAAACAAAGGCACAGTGGAGAGACGAGAGTGAATTCAAGCAGGCGTGAGTAGGCTAATGCAAATATGCCTGGGTAGCCGTGCTTTATCATTCGGCTATTTGATCTCTTTGGTGCATTGTACAGTTTTGGTAGGCTAGTTTATGACAACGAGCCTCAATATGGGGCGACCGACCACTGAAACAGGCTTAAACTAGGCTGCCGAGGCTACGCCTCTCTCTCATTCGGTCAATCTGTCGAGATTATGCTGGGAGCGACTATGCACAGATGGCTGGTCTATTAATCCCACCTCCAGCGCTCTAAAACGCTCTAAAATCTATTGCAATTCCGCTTTGTGTATCCTATGTGAGCGGAACCTCACATGAACACCCATTACGGTTTACATTTAGCTGCAATAAAACAGACCGTCAACGCATCAAAACATTATGCGAGTGTTCTCTTTATGTGGACCGCAGCAGTGCGTCTTTCTGTAGACGCATTGCCGCACTGCCCCTCCCCCATCTCTCTCTCGCTCTTTCTCTCTTGCTCGCTCGCTGTCTCTCTGCATTGCGGGCGATAGCACAGGCCACAATAGCGTATCTATCTCAGACTGGAGCGAACGAGATGAAACACACGCCCCTGAACCATACAGGCATTGAAGAATTACAGCACCTTGTTGCACAGACTAGTGTTTGCAAGAGTGAATGTTTGTGTGAGAGGGAAAATTGAGTAGCAAACAAAATGTAACTGCTTAGAGGTTCTTACAGTCAGGGAACCTTATTGCCATTCAATAATTGGCAGGATGTGGTCTTCATGTTGTACATGGTGAAAAACAACCAAACACACAGCAATCACATAAACCAAGGGTCTTAAACCTATGACCAACAGGTGTTTAAAAACGTCATTTCAGTTCACATGACAGCAATTATACACAGGCTATAGTATGTCCCCCACACTAAGGTTCCCTGGAGACTGCAGTATAAAACATACAGTGCCAGTCAAAAGTTTGGACACACCTACTCATTCCAGGGTTTTTCTTTATTTTTACTATTTTCTTCATTGTAAAATAATAGTGAAGACATCAAAACTATGCAATAACACATATGAATCATGTAGTAACCAAAAGTGTTAAACAAATCAAAATATATTTTATATTTGAGATTCTTCAAAGTAGCCACCCTTTGCCTTGACAGCTTTGCACACTCTTGGCATTCTCTCAACCAGCTTCATGAGGAAGTCACCTGGAAAGCATTTCAATTAACAGGTGTGCTTTGTTAAAAGTACATTTATGGAATTTATTTCCTTCTTAATGTGTTTGAGCTAATCAGTTGTGTTGTGACAAGGTAGGCTTTGTATACAGAAGATAGCCCTATTTGGTAAAAGACCAAGTCTATATTATGTCAAGAAGAGCTCAAATAAGTAAAGAGAAAAAACAGTCCATCATTACTTTAAGACATGAAGGTCAGTCAATCCAGAAAATGCCAAGAACTTTGAAAGTTTCTTTAAGTGCAGTTTCAAAAACCATCAAGCGCTATGATGAAACTGTCTCTCATGAGGACTGCCACAGGAATGGAAGACCCAGAGTTACCCCTGCTGCAGAGGATAAGTTCATTAGAGTTACCAGCTTCAGAAATTACAGCCCAAATAAATGCTTCACAGAGTTCAAGTAACAGACACATCTCAACATCAACTGTTCAGAGGAGACTGCGTTAATCAGGCCTTCATGGGTGAACTGCTGCAAAGAAACCACTACTAAAGGACACCAATAAGAAAAAGAGACTTGCTTGGCCAAGAAACACGAGCAATTGTCATTAGACCAGTGGAAATCTATCCTTTGGTCTGATGAGTCCAAATTTGAGATTTTGTGTGGAAAGCTGTCATCAAGGCAAAGGGTGGCTAATTTGAAGAATCTAAAATGTATTTTGATTGAACACTTTTTTGGTTACTACATGATTCCATATGTGTTATTTCATAGTTTTGATGTCTTCACTATTATTCTACAATGTAGAAAATAGTAAAAATAAAGAAAAACCCTTGAATGAGTAGGTGTGTCCAAACTTTCGGCTGGTACTGTATTTCAGGCTTAAATTAACAAGTCCCATCAGGCATAGTAGTAGAATGTCTCGCCTTTGGAAAATAATGACATTTTTCCAGCCAGTGGCTCTAGACTAGTGGTGGTGTCCATGGTGCTGAAACAGGCCTCTACATTTTCTGTCATTATGTGGAACCCACACTTTCCGACTCAACACTCACTCACACGAGAGATTGTAAGAGAGTGTATCCGGTCCCAAAACACCACTTGTCCCTATTCCTGGCCCCTATGTGACATGTAAATCCAGGCCCCCATACAACATGGTGGAATCTCCCATCAAACCTATGGCATGATCAGCAACACACCAAAAATGCTATATTATATGCAGGAACCCAAATCGTCCTAATATTTATATGTTTCTTCATTCCATTCTTTTACTTTTATATTTGCGTGTATTGTTAGATACTACTACACTGTTGGAGCTAGGAACACACGCATTTCGCTACGCCCACAATAACATCTGCTAAATGTGTGTATGTGACCAATAAAATGTGATTTGATTTAAAACAGTAAATTGTCTAAACACTCTGTTTCACCCTTCGTAGTAGCATCTGAGAAGAGGATTCTGTAACCCCCCCATGTATGTATTCATGAAGCCTTCATCACAGCTACATAAGACATCATAACATCTGTCATAGAGCGACACGTATGCACGTACAGAGCGCACCAGGGTTTCCGTTAGCTGGTCAGACAGCGCTAGAGCTGCTGTAGATCTTCAGCTCGATGCTACTGGAGTGAAATGTGCTTTTATAAGCCCAGTCATTGCGCAACAATTCTATATACAATCGCGTGTTGAAAATAGTTTTGATGGCCACAATTAAAAATAGCTACTATTTTTATTTCTCAACTGATAATTGAAGCACGCTTCCTATTCGCCATTCAAGTGAATATACAAAGGTAGGAAGGCTATCAGCACGTCCTCTACCACTTTGCAATGTGAGCCGGAGGCAGTATGCATTTTGAAAGCATATACTTAATTCTTTGAAACCTGAATGTTTTACTTCAAATTATGAGGCATGTCTTACATGGAGGAAATTATTTTAGAAAGACTTCCATATGCCATTGAAACTAGCATTTCTCTCCTGTTCCATTGGTTTTCATATCAACTTTCTTTTGTTGTCCAGAAGCCAAAGGCACACTCCTGGTCATATTATCAACCCATCCTAGTTGTCACATCTTTAGAAACTTAGAAAGAGGGGAATCTAACAGAGATGTTCATCTCTGTCACACATGGAACCACTTGCATCAGATGCACTGTTTAGAATGGTTTTTTCCTGCAAATTGCATTTTGGCAAATTACATTGTATTGGCTACTTCATTACAGGAGTTGCATGTTCTGTTAAGATGAATGACCATAATCGACATGTGATTTCAGTCAATCTGAGCACCAGGGGTGGACACCCTAGCCAGGATACCAGGGTTAACATCCCTACTCTTACAATAAGTGCCATGGGATCTTTAGTGACCACAGAGTCAGGACACCCCTTTAACATCCCATCTGAAAGACAGCACCCTACACAGGGCAATGTCCCCAATCATTGCCTGGGGGAATTGGGATATTTTTGGGGGGACCAGAGGAAGAGTGCCTCCAATACCACTTCCAGCAGAATCTGGTCTCCCATCCAGGGACTGACCAGGACCAACCCTGCGTAGCTTCAGAGACAAGCCAGCAGTGGGATGCAGGATGGTATACACTCACGTACACACACAAACAGTGACTTACCGTCCAGGGACAACCAGTCGTGTTGTGAGGAGGGCAGGGCGGGCAAGTCTCGAGCTTTATACTCAAACACCACAGAGGAAGAGATCACATCCCCACCCATAGCCACCTGCAGCATCACCAGACCTGTTTCATGGGCTAAGACACACACACACACACACACACACACACACACACACACACACACACACACACACACACACACACACACACACACACACACACACACACACACACACACACGGGTTGGGATTAGTAATAGAGTGTGTGCATGAGAAAGTAAATTGCTGAGTGTATGCATGTCTCTGTGTGTGTGTGTGTGTGTGTGTGTTACCAGGGCAGTAGCAGCGCAGTACTCCTGGCTGTATGAGAGCAGCTGGGACACTGATGTGATCAAACAGACAGCTGTACTCCCTGCTGGCCTCCAGCCAGGGACCTGTTATCAACACCTTCACCCCACCCTGAAACAAAGACACAGTCACATTCAGTGATGTGTGTGTGTCAAAGCGTCCAAGGGGATGACGCCACTCTGTATGTTCTCTTTCTTAGTGTCTCCCTAGTCTCAGTCTGACCCACTTGCCACTGGGCACTGACATCAATGCTGAGCCACAGACCGTGTGTGTGTGTCTCAGGTTATTAATGTCTCAGAGGATCTACGTCAGACTCTTACTGCGTACAGACAGACGTTGGCCTTATGAGTTATATGGTTTAGGTGACAGTTGCTGATAGTTCATGTATACTAGTGTAATCTATACACTACTTCCTATGTCTATGTAGCTACTTTGGGTGATATATCCATTCAGAAGCTAGGGAATAGGAAGTTGGGCTTCGAGAGGTAAGAGGTCAGAGGTTAAGGGTTAGGTACTAGTGACTCACCTCTGGATAAGACCACTCGGGGGAGTAGTCCGTCACCCCAAACAGCCTCCCTGTCTCCGGCAGCAATCTCAGAGTTCCCTGCTCCACCTCTGATCCCTGAATGGGGGCTGCCCCTGCCTCCTGGCCCTCTCCAACCTCCTCCTGGGGCATCAGAGCAGGGGTGTAGAGTGCGCTGCCTCCTGTCCCGGCCACCGCCCCCCCTCCACCCCCCTCCACAGAGATGAAGTCATTGATGAGGTCAGAAAACTGGTTCCCAAACGATGCCTCAAAGCCTTCCAGGCTGATGCCCCCGCCTGCCCCCTCAGCTCCCCCAGCCTCCCCTACACCCGGCTGGGGAAGAGTAGAGCTGTACAACCCCCCCTCCATGGCTGCTCCAGCTAGAGACTGAGGACTGTCCACCACTGAGCTGTTAACTCCTGCATCCCTGACCCCGTTACTGAAAATATATTTCTCTCCCATTTCTTGTCCTCCCTCTACTCCCCCACTCTTGGTTGTTGGCTGTAGGTAGTGCTCTCCACCTCTCCCAACACCAGTGTTGTTTCTGTAGGCCTCATGTTGTTCCCCAGGATTGAGGAGTAACTCTGCCCTCTTCTGTGTCTCTTTCTCTGGGGACGTCACCTTCCCAGGTCCTCTGGTGCTCAGCTGGTCTTTTCGCATCTCCTGCCCCCTTACAGGAAAGCTACCCAGCCCCACTAGACCCCCCTGGTTGCTTTCCTCACTGTGGCCATGTTGGTCTGGTGAGGGTTGGTGGAGGTATGTGTGAGGGTCTCCGTTGGTGCCTGGAGAGTCAGTCTGTGGTATAGTAGGTAGGCCCAGATAAGCCTGGGTCTCGCCTGAGTCCTGGCCCGTCTCAGAGGCACAGATCTGGGGCTGGGTGGCCTGGGCGAGGGGGGTCTTAGGGGAGGCCTGCAAGAAGAGACTGGGGGAGTGTTGGTGTATCTGCTGTGCCAAGCTCTGGGCGCAGGCCGATGACATCACAGCACTGAAGTCCATTTGCTCCAGTGTGGTGCTAGGGCTCAGGCCCGTCCCCTCGCCAGCGTACCCACTCTGATTATCCAGCGGCTGCTCCAGGGGAGTATCTTCGGTCTTGATGTTTACGAGCGTGGCGTTGAATACATAGCCGTTAGCCGTTAGTGACTGTGGAGAGCAGCGGAGCACCCCCTCACCATTACAGCTACCTCCCTCGGCCTTACCCCCTCCTCCCCCGTATGTCTGGCCCTGCTTGGGGTTGTTGAGGAAGCAGTCTGGGTCAAAGTTCATGCTGGTCTCAAGAAGGTTGACTCCAGAACCTCCGGCATCCAGACTGCTGGAGAGGACCAACTCCCCCCCCTCCTCTGCTAACCCCACCCCGCCAGGGAACTCAAAGCGCTGGGTGTCCGGGGCAACAGCCAGTAGAATCCCAGTGGTGGTGGCGTCATGGGTGGAGCCAATCAGGTGGGCGTGTTCTGTGGTGTACACGGAATCCCCTGTTACCGTGGCAACCTCGGACATGAACACGGCAGCAGAGCTCTGTGATAGGCTGCTGGCCAGGCCGAGGGTGGGACTGTCTGCAGTAATGTCGCTGGTGATTGACAGTGGGGAGCTCTGTGTGGTGTCGGGAACCTCCACCTGATTGGTGGATGTGGAGGAGACTTCCATGCTGCTCTGGGGAAGCAGGGAGGGTTTGGGCAGCCTACCATTCTTCCTCTCCCCCCCTCCTCTGCTCCTGGCCCCCACTCCAGGACTGGGCTCTGTCTGCCCCTCAGACACATCACTGTTCTGCACCTCTGTCCCAGACCCTGTCCCAGCCCCTGTCCCAGTCCCTGTCCCATCCCCTGTCCCTGTCTTTGCTTCTAATTTGGGGGAGATAATGCGGTGTTTGGCTGTGGAGCATTTCTGGTGCAGGCTACTCCCGGCACCTGGGAGAGAGGACAGAGAGATGGAGAGGGAAAGAAGGAGGGGTGGAAAGGACAGAGAGATAGAGAGGGAGAGAAGGACGGGTGGAAAGGACAGAGACAGGGATTGATATACAGTATATCACTGTTATACACTACATCATTTATAAACTGTCACAAACAATTTACAAGCTACAAAACACAAATACAGATACAACATTTCATCACTTCATGTTATCAAGTATTGATCACATAGTTTGGACATTACCACCTGTCAATTTCAGAGGGGAATTAAATCTGTTTTAACAATTAATTTGAATATCTTCTAGTTTACCTGTTCGATCCTTTATGTTTCTCTCATGGCCCTGAGAACTTAGAGCACATGTGTCAAACTCCGGTCCTTGAGGGCAGAGTGTCTGCAGGTTTTCACTCCTCTCTTGTACTTGATTGATACATTTAGGTAATTGATTAGTTTGGAACTCCTCATCACCTGGCTTTCTAGGTCTTAATTGGACATAGATCGAAAGGAAATAACAAAAGCCAGCAGACAAACGGCCTTCCAGGAATGTAGTTTGACACCAAGGCCTTACAGCAGGGTTCCCCCCACAATTTTTGGGGGGGACATCTGTTCCAAAGTATTTTCGAGCATAATATAAAGTATGTATACACCTTGACTTTTTCCACATTTTGTTGTGTTGCAGCCTGAATTCAAAATGGATACTTTTTTTTCTCGCCCATCTACACACAATAACCCATAATGACAAATGTATTGAAAATAAAATACAGAAATATTTCATTTACATACAGTAATACTGAACTTATTTAGGCTTGCCATAGCAAAGAGGTTAAATACTTATTGACTCAAGACATTTCAGCTTTGTTAACATTTGTAAAAACATAATTCCACTTTGACATGATTGGGTATTGTGTGTATACCAGTGACAAAAAACATCAATATTTAATACATTTTAAATCCAGGCTGTTACACAACAAAATGTGGAAAAAGTCAAGGGGTGTGAATACTTTCTGAAGGCACTGTATGTGATCGTATACAAATGTAAGCAAGGTTTGAAATGATGTTTTAGTCAAATATTTTATCTGTTTGGGCCGCTTGATGTCAATATGCAGTCTACAAATGATTTGTAATTATGTTCCTGCCCCCTGACCATCCGCTCAAGAAAAAATGGTAAATCTAGTAGATGATCTCTGCCTTAGAGCAGTGATTCGCAAGCTGTGGGGTGGGTTTCCAAAACTCACTACAGCTGTAAACTTACTCTTGAAAGTTATAATAGTAGAATGCACAAGGTTCAATGTCTAAATTGGGTAGTGCATCATCAGTTCCTCTTGTCATGTCACTGCATACCTTAGAGAGATATTTATTTAGAACTTGTCAGAAATGTCCAGATCAACTAGCCCATGTAAGCTAACTTTTTTTAGCTCGTTTATTGTAATGTTTGAGTCACTCAAATATCACATTAATACACATTAGACGTGGAAAAATGTATAGAATTGCAAGAAAATTTGTTTTAAAATGGAAAAATGTTCTCTCCACCAACAAGAGGTGTGTGAACAGTTTGTGTCACAAACAGTGCTTGTGCCCATAGAAATAAACATGTCTTGTGCTCGGGGGGGGGGGGGGGGGGGGAGAGAACCTCTCACTCAACATCTATAGCCTATTATAGCTTATTATTGAACAACCTACAGCACCCGATGTCACAGGAAGGCCAAAAACATCATCAAGGACATCAACCACCCGAGCCACGGCCTGTTTACCCCGCTATCATCCAGAAGACGAGGTCAGTACAGGTGCATCAAAGCTGGGACCGAGAGACTGAAAAACAGCTTCTATCTCAAGGCCATCAGACTGTTAAATAGCCATCACTAGCACATTAGAGGATGATGCCAACATACATAGACTTGAAATCACTGGCCACTGTAATAATTGGAACACTCGTCACTTTAATAATGTTTACATATTTGGCACTACTCATCTCATGTGTATATACTGTATTCTATTCTAATGTATTTTAGTCTATGCTGCTCCGACATTGCTCGTCCAAATATTTATACATTCTTAATTCCATTCCTTTACTGAAAATGTGTGTGTATTATTGTGAAATTGTTAGATATTACTTGTTAAATATTACTGCACTGTTGGAGCTAGAAACACAAGCATTTAGCTACACCCGCAATCATTTTTTATTTATTTAACATTTATTTAACTAGGCAAGTCAGTTGTTAACAAATTCTTATTTACAATGATGGCCTACCAAAAGGCAAAAGGCCTCCTGCGGGGATGAGGGCTTGGATTAAAAAATTAAATAAAATAAAAATTATATATATATAAATATAGGACAAAACACACATCACGACAAGAAAGACAACACAACACTACATAAAGAGAGACCTATGACAACAACATAGCAAGGCAGCAACATATGACAACACAGCATGGTAGCAAAACAACATGACAACAACATGGTAGCAACACAACATGACAACAACATGGTAGCAACACAACATGACAACAACATGGTAGCAACACAACATGGTAGCAGCACAAAACATGGTACAAACATTATTGGGCACAGACAATAGCACAAAGGGCAAGAAGGTAGAGACAACAATACATAATGCAAAGCAGCCACAGCTGTCAGTAAGAGTGTCCATGATTGAGTCTTTGAATGAAGAGATTGATATAAAACTGTCCAGTTTGAGTGTTTGTTGCAGCTCGTTCCAGTCGTTAGCTGCAGCGAACTGAAAAGAAGAGCGACCCAGGGATGTGTGCGCTTTGGGGACCTTTAACAGAACGTGACTGGCAGAACGGGTGTTGTATGTGGAGGATGAGGGTTGCAGTAGATATCTCAGATAGGGGGGAGTGAGGCCCAAGAGGGTTTTATAAATAAGCATCAACCAGTGGGTCTTGCGACAGGTATACAGAGATGACCAGTTTACAGAGGAGTATAGAGTGCAGTGATGTGTCCTCTAAGGAGCATTGGTGGCAAAGTAGATGGCCGAATGTTACAGAACATCTAGCCGCTCGAGAGCACCCTTACCTGCCGATCTATAAATTATGTCTCCGTAATCTAGCATGGGTAGGATGGTCATCTGAATCAGGGTTAGTTTGGCAGCTGGGGTGAAAGAGGAGCGATTACAATAGAGGAAACCAAGTCTAGATTTAACTTTAGCTTGCAACTTTGATATGTGCTGAGAAAAGGACAGTGTGCCGTCTAACCATACTCCCAAGTACTTGTATGAGGTGACTACCTCAAGCTCTAAACCCTCAGAGGTAGTAATCACACCGGTGGGGAGAGGGGCATTCTTCTTACCAAACCACATGACCTTTGTTTTGGAGGTGTTCAGAACAAGTTAAAGGGTAGAGAAAACTTTTTGGACATTAAGAAAGATTTGTTGTAGAGCGTTTGACACAAAATCTGGGGAGGGGCCAGCTGAGTATAAGACTGTATCATCTGCATATAAATGGAAGAGAGCTTCCTACTGCCTGAGCTATGTTTTTGATGTAAATTGAGAAGAGTGTGGGGCCTAGGATTGAGCCTTGGGGTACTCCCTTGGTGACAGGTAGTGGCCGAGACAGCAGATGTTCTGACTTTATACACTGCACTCTTTGAGAGAGGTAGAGAGCAGAAATCAGTGAAGCAGATATCAGAGCACAAGTCAGAATTGGGGCTAGCAACAGTAGATGGGCCAGGGTGTACATGCACATTTCCAGATATCATCAACAGTAATACAATCAATAATATCTGCTAAACATGTGTATGTGACCAATAAAATTTGATTTGATTTGATGTTCCCCAATGCTGGAAAAGGGGCCTGAGTGGAAATTTTGGTAACCCTTGCTAGACGAAGAGCTAAATGATATACAGTGTGAGGGTGCCACCATGTGTTCAAAGTGTGAACTACACACTGAATAGATGTACACCAGGGGGTGTCAGACTCATTTTGTCCTGGGGTTAAGGGGACACATTTTCTCTCTTTCTTGAGGTCTGGAGGGCTGCAATGCAAATTGGGTATATTGCCTTGCCGTCAAAAGACGCAAAAACACAATGGACACAGTGAAGAGACTGATTAAAGAATTTGTATTTTTTGTACATTTACGTCCATTGTCATTTCATTTCAAGACTGAAAGGCCAGCATTGCCTGAACAGAGAAGATTTATTAAGCAGACGTAAGGCAGTCCAGCATACAGTTGATAAGTGACTTGACAATATGGGGGTTGGGAAGATCAAAACAGAGAATGCTTGCATACAGTTGATAAGTGACTTATCAACTGTATGCAAGCATTCTCTGTTTTGATCTTCCCAACCCCCATATTGTCACACCTCTGAGAGAATGAGGTGTTGTTGTCTTTACAGGTCTGTAGTCCTATCTGATTGGAGGTTAACTTTACAGTAATACTATTGGTCAACAGCTCAGATTTTGAATCCAAACAACTCAGATGTTGTAAAAGGGTCTAAGATTTATTTTCCTGACTTGCTGTGGTGAGATATACACTGTCTTTCTGTCTCTCTCCCTCTCCCATGAGCTATGGGCTAATGCACAAGCCATGGTTTCCTTGTCTCTCTCTCTCCCTCTGTGATCATGCTTAGAATAATTCCGTGTCTCTCTCTCTCCCTCTGTGATCATGCTTAGAATAATTCCGTGTCTCTCTCTCTCCCTCTGTGATCATGCTTAGAATAATTCCTTGTCTCTCTCTCTCCCTTTGTGATCATGCTTAGAATAATTCCGTGTCTCTCTCTCTCCCTCTGTGATCATGCTTAGAATAATTCCTTGTCTCTCCCTCTCCCTCTGTGATCATGCTTAGAATAATTCCTTGTCTCTCTCTCTCCCTCTGTGATCATGCTTAGAATAATTCCTTGTAATGCTTTCTAGTTTAAGCTTATGCCTTGTAAATGTAATAATTCATTTTTCAAAGTAATTAAATACACTTGTAATTAGAATTCCATTCTCAGACATTTCTGGATTTTGTTATTTTTAACATTTTATTTAACCTTTATTTAACTAGGCAAGTCAGTTAAGAACAAATTCTTATTTACAATGACGGTCTACCAAAAGGCAAAAGGCCACCTGCAAATAGGATAGCCTATTACTGTAACTCAACTGTAGTCTAATGCATACTGCTATTCATCTTATGGAGTCAGATAAACATTTTAATAGGCTAATTGCTTAGTCTTATTACGAATGGCATGTGAGGTGTATATGATATGCATATAGGATAAATATTACCACACAACACAGACACATTAGAAACTGACTGACACTGAAATCCAAGACTGTTGGGTGCATAATGCAACTCACACATCTCTACACAGACAGCGCTGGTCCCAGAGAGAGCAGTCCTCTGGGTTTGTAACAAACTAGAACTCTCTCTAACTCACACTCACTCATGAATAATGCATGCTGGGTATTTTGAACAGATGCTCCTCGCCCCCTTGTGTCTCCCCCCTGTGTCTGAGGACAGACGGTACACACACACACACACACACACACACACACACACACACACACACACACACACACACACACACACACACACACACTTTTATACAGCTAACCTTGTGGCGACACACAATTCAGTCCCATTCAAAATCCAATTTTCCCTAAACCTAACCCATACCCTTACACTAACCCTAAACCCGAAAACTTAACCTTAACCCTAAACCTAAACCTAACTCTAGCTCCTCACCTTAAAACTAAACATAAACCTAATTCCCACCCTATCCTTAAATCCCACAGAAATAGCATTTTGACCTTGTGTCCCCAGTTGGTCAAATTTTTGTTAGTATACTATTCTTGTGGGGACTTCTGGTATAAACACACACGTACACACGTACACACGTACACACGTACACACGCACACACACACACACACACACACACACACACACACACACACACACACGTAGTGTCTCTGCCTGCAGTATCTTTGATGGCCACTGAGGGGCAGTGTGGTTCTGTTAAAGTCAAACTGACTCAGAGGAGAGAGGAAGGCAGATTTGGAACTAGACTCACAGCTCTCATATAACCATGACAACTCATGTGCTAAATAATTTAATGACATAAAATATAAAATAAGTTATCAGGGTTTATTCAATTGGATGCAGACAGATATATGATTTGTAGAATAGACTTGGCTTCCTTATGAGTGCAAGGTGAGAAGATTCAGTTTTAAAGGGGCTAGAGGTCAGGGGTTAAAGGTGACTCACACATGGGTTTGAGCTGTCCAATGAGCTCCTCCTTGCTCCACTTGGCCCACTCCTTCCTGTCTGTGTTGATGGAGCAGAGGACAGGCCCACATGGCTTCCCACTGTCGTCCACTGCTGGAACGTTCAGGTAGTGTACCAACACTATGTCTGGGTTCTACACAGAGGGAAGAGATGTATATATATTTTTTTGAAAACCTTTGTTGGGGGAGAGAGGGGGGTGGAGGGAGAAAGAATTAGAGCGGTGGGAATGAGAGTGTTAAACAGATCAAAATATATTTTATATTTGAGATTCTTCAAAGTAGCCACTCTTTGCCTTGATTACAGCTTTGCACACTCTTGGCATTCTCTCAACCAGCTTCATTAGGTAGTCACCTGGAATGCTGTCAATTAACAGGTCTGTCTTGTTAAAAGTTAATTTGTGGAATTTCTTTCCTTCTTAATGTGCTTATACAGAAGATAGCCCTATTTGGTAAAATACCATATTATGGCAAGAACAGCACATGAAGGTCAGTCAATCCGGAAAATTTCAAGATTCTTCAAGTGCAGTCGCAAAAACCAAACTTTTAACTGGGTTATTTCATAGTTTTTATGTTTTCACTATTATTCTACAATGTAGATGAGATGGTCATAGGAGAAGGTGGGAGAGAGGGAGCGAGGGAAAAGGAAAGTAGAGGATAAAGAGGACAGGCATTGAGTGTCAGAGGAGAGATTCTCACCTGCCATTTCATAAACGTTTGAACAACTCAAGCCCCCTCAACCCAGCTGCGTGTGTATGTGTGTGGTTGTGTGTTTTCGACCCTCATTCGCTACAGGTCCCTCAGCTCTGGCTCCAGGAGTGTATGAAAGATTCAGCACACACACAGGTACGGTTCAAACCCTGCTGGGTGAGAGGGAGTGTGCGTGTGTGTGGATGAGTATGTATGTGTGTGCGCGTACAGGCATGGTTAAAGACCCATCATGTTGCCTGTCCTCAGTTTGACTATGGCCCTCTGACCGTCTAAAACTTGAGCAGAGGAGTGATAGGAGTGAGAGAAGTGAGATGAGGGAGTGAGAGGAGTGAGATGAGGGAGTGAGATGAGGGAGTGAGAGGAGGGAGTGAGATGAGGGAGTGAGAGGAGTGAGTGAGATGAGTGAGTGAGATGAGGGAGTGATATGAGTGAGAGGAGTGAGAGAAGTGAGATGAGGGAGTGAGAGGAGTGAGATGAGGGAGTGAGAGGAGTGAGATGAGGGAGTGAGAGGAGTGAGTGAGATGAGTGAGAGGAGTGGGATGAGGGAGTGGGAGGAGTGAGATGAGGGAGTGAAAGGAGTGAGATGAGGGAGTGAGATGAGGGAGAGGAGTGAGATGAGGGAGAGGAGTGAGATGAGGGAGTGAGATGAGGGAGAGGAGTGAGATGAGGGAGAGGAGTGAGATGAGGGAGAGGAGTGAGATGAGGGAGAGGAGTGGGATGAGGGTGAGGAGTGAGACGAGGGGAGGAGGGAGAGGAGTGATATGAGGGAGTGAGATGAGTGAGATGAGGGAGAGGAGTGAGATGAGGGTGAGGAGTGCGACGAGGGGAGGAGGGAGAGGAGTGAGATGAGTGAGTGTGTTCCAATGTCAATGTGACTGGGGACGTATTTCTGTCCCTCATATGAGCAGCAGAGTGAAGCAAACATTAATAACACACCTCTATACACAGGGGAGAGCAGGGTCCGTCTGTGTGTGTGTGTGTGTGTGTGTGTGTGTGTGTGTGTGTGTGTGTGTGTGTGTGTGTGTGTGTGTGTGTGTGTGTGTGTGTGTGAAGCCTCTGGGTATTTCCTTGAAAAGCCAGGTAGGGAGTACACCACACACAGAAAAGTGTGTCTACTTTTCCAGCCCAGTGGAGTCTGACTCGGTCAGAGTCAGATTCAGATATACAAATAGATAGAGATGACAACAACAACCAGGCACATTCTGGGAGTTCAACTTTGTTGACATTTCAGTTACTAATTCAATACAAGCATAAGATCTGGGTACCATGTTGCTGCCTCTGGGGATTCCTTTTCCACTCACCCATCTATTCATGATGTGTACAGTCGACTCCTGATAAGTGCACATTGGATCAGCGTCAGACATTACTTTCACTTGCCCCTGGTGTCAGCCAGCTCCAGTTCAGGGCATGCTTTCACAACAGTAGTTGAGGTTATAATGAGTCGAATGTATTGTGGTTGTATGGTGGGAGGGGCTTACCTGGAGCAGCCAATAGCATCTGCGATGGAAGGTAGGGATGATGGAGGAGTGGACATAACACCCGTACAGACACTGAGAGAGAGAGAGGACATGGTTAGAGTTAAACACAATCATGCACGCGCGCACACGCACACACGCACACACACACACACACACACACACACACACACACACACACACACACACACACACACGTTCGCAGTACTTATCTGCCATGACAGTGCATCATGTTCAAAAGGTGTGGAGGATGAACATTTTAACAAAGCCTGCAATGTACAATCTCCCTAGCAGAGGATGATGTCACACAATCAGAGCGAGAAAGAGAGAGAAAAGAGAAAGAGAGGGATGAGGCATGATAGTGGTGACGACCTTGATGGTTACCCCCCTTTTCTCTCTTCCTCTCTCTTCTCTCTGTAGCCAAAGGCAGAGTGCATTTCCATAAATTTCCATTCTGTATGAGGGTCTATCTACCCCACAGGCTTGTTTCTCTTCTTCATCATCCCTCTTTCTTCTCTCTTTTTTTCTCAATCCCTCTCTGTCCCTTTATCCCTTCCTCCCTCTCTCCTGGTCATTCCCTCTCTTTTTATGTCTGTCACACTCCTCACTCACTGCTTGCGTACTATTTCTGCTGAATAATCAATTATAGAGCTGTAGCATGTGACTCACACACACGCACACGCACACACACACACACACACACACACACACACACACACACACACACACACACACACACACACACACACACACACACACACCATTGCCTTGAGACTCGATCGATACTCCTCTCTGTTCCTGTCGAAGGAGGCATTGACATCATCTTTGGCCTGAAGCCAAACACACACTTATCCTACAGAGAGGGTGTGTGTGTGTGTGTATTGGTAACATAAGAAACAGCTAGGGGAGGATGTTAGAGACTGATTCACAAACGGAGAGAGAGGGAGAGCAGGAGCGAGCGCTCAATCCAGTCAATCCATCCCACTCTCTTCCCTTTTTCCATCTCATTAACCTTTTTTCTTCTTTTCACCTCACATCCCTTCATTTCTCCTCCCTCTCTTTCCCTTCCCCTCCAATTCCTCTACTTTGAGTTTTGTATGGCCTTTAGCGGTCTTCCATCTACAGTGCCTTCAGAAAGTATTCACACCTCTTGACTTTTTCCATATTTTGTTGTGTTACAGCCTGAATTTAAAATAGATTTGCATATCTGATTCAAATCTGTTCTTTTTCCTGCAGTCTAAGTCAAAAAGCACATGGAATCAGATATTTCAAGCAACATTTCAAACCATCTTTGTAGGTGGCTTGAAGTCAGATATAAATCTGATTCCTGGCCATGTGACCAGTGGTGTGTATTCATGGATGCCAAGGGAAGCCAGGCTTCCTCCCAAAAATGTATCAATAGAAAAATGTAAAAACATAAAATAATTTATCTTTCCTCTCTGTGTTTCTTAGAGGCTGAATGATGCTGAATGATGCTGTCTGGTCCAAACGAGTATGACATTGTTGCCGCCCGTAGCATTAAAGGCAAGGGAAGCCAACGAGCATCCTACCTCCTTTGACAAAAAAAGTTAAAAAAAATAGCTAATCAGTGTTGAGTTAAACTGGGCGAGCTCAACTGTGAACGGTCCTGGAGCACCAAAAAAAAGTGTCAAGAGAAGCCAGCTTGGATTTGGTGTCACTCCTATCAAATCCCATCGAGAGCATATGTCATTGACAGAAAAACTTGAATTGTTGCATCTCGTTGTGTTGTTGTCCTCCGGTGACTAGAGCTAGCTAAAATTAGCCCTTTCCTAAATTAGCCATGGATGGAGATTTGGACTTGTGGTTTTACTTAATTCTCCGTACTGGCCAATGATTAAAATGACGATTCTGATCCAACCATTAATTCATACATTGTTGTGCCCCTGGCCTGAGAGGATGCAAGTTAAATATGTAGCTAGAAGAAGTTAACTAGCTAACGTTGCCCATGAAAGGAAGTTAGGCTAGTGAGCAATCATTTTAGCCAGGTAGTCTAGAACAACAAAACAAGTATGTACTGCATGACAGAGTGATAGACCACTTTGTCAACATGAAAGAGAAGAGGAGGTATTGGCCCTTCTCTACAAGTAGGGTGAGTCAACATGTTTTCTACTTGCACGAACGCGCACTCAAGGCTTTAGAGACTCGCAATTGTAATCGCTACCAAAGGTGATTCTAACATGTATTGACTCAGGGGTGTCAATACTTATGTAAATGATATATTTCTGTATTATATTTTCAATAAATTAGCAAACATTATTAAAAGTATGTTTACTGTCATTATGGGGTACTGTGTGTAGATGGGTGAGAAAAAGTCAAGGGGTTATGAATACTCTCTGAGGGCACTGTATATGTAGGAGTGCATGTGTGTGCTCACCTCCACTCCCTGTACTTTGAGCTTCATGTGGTCTTCCCTGGTGGTCTTCCCATCTTTCCTCTTCTTCCAGCAGTAGCCATCCTTCCTGTACTTTACCTTCTTCCTGTTGTACAGGATCATCGAGCCATTCTGAGGTCTTGTAGAAGAAGAGAGAGAGGAGAGAGGGAGAGAGGGAGCAAGGGAGAGGAAAGCGGGAGGGAGAAAGAGGGAGAGAGGGGGGAGAGGAAAGGGAGAGAAGGAGAGATATCAATAACACATTTATTACTCTGTAGATCACTCTCATATTACTGTTAGTGTTTCTATGGTGATTGGATGATATAAGTAGAAGTAGGAGACAGTCTGTTGCTACCCAGAGTGCATCACACCTGCATTTACAGTATCTCTCTCAACCATCACAACTAACTCAAAACAAGCAAAGCAATTAACTGACCAATAACAGAGACCGGTTATTTTTGGAGAAACAAGTTATTCTTGGATTAACAGAAACGCACACTGCTCACCGCTGATTGTGTGGTTCTACGAATGTGGTTCTATGAATCTTTCTGTCATTTCACCCCTCTGTGTTTGATGTTCACACACACACACACACACACACACACACACACACACACACACACACACACACACACACACACACACACACACGCTAACATATTAGCTCACAAACACACACGTTAATATTTTAGCAGGGTGCTTTAGCTGCACAGTGGGAAAACTGTTTACTCAGCTACTATTCCTCAAACCTGTGAAGACACACACACACTGCTGTTATACACACAAACACACACACGCTGTACACACAGAGGGCAGATCTCCTCCTGAGTGTACTATGAGCTCAATGTCATCCCTGGAGCTCCTCAATCAATCACCACATTACAGAAACAGTGGGACCAGTGTGTGTGTGTGTGTGTGTGTGTGTGTGTGTGTGTGTGTGTGTGTGTGTGTGTGTGTGTGTGTGTGTGTGTGTGTGTGTGTGTGTGTGTGTGTGTGTGTGAGACCGAGATAGAGAGAGTGTGTAAGGTGGAGGATTTGCTGCCTTATCTCCTAACAACAGAGACAGAACAAGCATTTCAACAATCAATAAACCCCCCACACACAAACCCCCTTTCTCCTCCCCTCCCCTTGTCTTTCATTCCCTCCTATCTCCTCTCCTCCCCTTGTCTTTCATTCTCTCCTATCTCCTCTCCTCCCCTTGTCTTTCATTCTCTCCTATCTCCTCTCCTCCCCTTGTCTTTCATTTTCTCCTATCTCCTCTCCTCCCCTTGTCTTTCATTCTCTTCTATCTCCTCTCCTCCCCTTGTCTTTCATTCTCTCCTATCTCCTCCCCTCCCCTTGTCTTTCATTCTCTCCTATCTCCTCTCCTCCCCTTGTCTTTCATTCTCTCCTATCTCCTCTCCTCCCCTTGTCTTTCATTTTCTCCTATCTCCTCTCCTCCCCTTGTCTTTCATTCTCTTCTATCTCCTCTCCTCCCCTTGTCTTTCATTCTCTCCTATCTCCTCTCCTCCCCTTGTCTTTCATTCTCTTCTATCTCCTCTCCTCCCCTTGTCTTTCATTCTCTCCTATCTCCTCTCCTCCCCTTGTCTTTCATTCTCTCCTATCTCCTCCCCTCCCCTTGTCTTTCATTCCCTCCTATCTCCTCTCCTCCCCTTGTCTTTCATTCTCTTCTATCTCCTCTCCTCCCCTTGTCTTTCATTCTCTCCTATCTCCTCTCCTCCCCTTGTCTTTCATTCCCTCCTATCTCCTCTCCTCCCCTTGTCTTTCATTCTCTCCTATCTCCTCTCCTCCCCTTGTCTTTCATTCTCTTCTATCTCCTCTCCTCCCCTTGTCTTTCATTCTCTCCTATCTCCTCTCCTCCCCTTGTCTTTCATTCTCTCCTATCTCCTCTCCTCCCCTTGTCTTTCATTCTCTTCTATCTCCTCTCCTCCCCTTGTCTTTCATTCTCTCCTATCTCCTCTCCTCCCCTTGTCTTTCATTCTCTCCTATCTCCTCTCCTCCCCTTGTCTTTCATTCTCTCCTATCTCCTCTCCTCCCCTTGTCTTTCATTCTCTCCTATCTCCTCCCCTCCCCTTGTCTTTCATTCTCTCCTATCTCCTCCCCTCCCCTTGTCTTTCATTCTCTCCTATCTCCTCTCCTCACGTTCTTTCTTTTTCTCTTTATTCCTCTTCTTCTCTCCTCTAGTTTATTCCTCTCCTCTCTTTTTGTTCATTTTTCACTAAAAGTACATGCCCAGAGATTATGGTAATTACATTTATGCACACTCAGTGAAATTGAATGTACTTTGAGCTTATTTTCTTTGCCACCTTAAATGTGTTGTGTTTCAGTGTGTTTCTCAGTAGAGTACAGTAGCCCTCTGATCAAAGCTTAGTTTAGTCTCTGTGTCTCGCGGCTGCTGTGACTCATCCCGCCGCGGTTAACTCTAATTATGTTACAGAGAT
>NC_042972.1:35655438-35662938 GCF_901001165.1 Salmo trutta | reverse complement strand
TCTGGAGGAAACCAGGCACCATCCCTACGGTTAAGTATGGTGGTGGCAGCATCATGCTGTGGGGATGTTTTCAGTGGCAGGGACTGGGAGACTAATCAAGATCGAGGGAAAGATGAACTGAGAAAAGTACCTGCTCCAGAGAGCTCAGGACCTCAGACTGGGGCGAAGGTTCACCTTCCAACAGGACAACGACCCTAAGCACACAGCCAAGACAACGCAGGAGTGGCTTTGGGACAAGTCTCTGAATATGCTTGAGTGGCCCAGCCAGAGTCCGGACTTGAACCCAATCGAACATCTCTGGAGTGACCCGAAAATAGCTGTGCAGTGATGCTCCCCATCCAACCTGACAGAGCTTGAGAGGATCTGCAGAGAAGAATGGGAGAAAATCCCCAAATACAGGTGTGCCAAGCTTGTAGCGTCATAACCAAGAAGACAAGGTTGTAATAGTTGTCAAAAGTGCTTCAACAAAGTACTGAGTAAAGAGTCTGAATACTTATGTAAACTTGATATTTCAGTTTTGTATTTTAAATAAATTAGCAAAGAATGTGCTTTGTCATTATGGGGCATTGTGTGTAGACTGATGAGAATAATGCTGTAACGTAACAAAATGTGGAAAAAGTCAAGGGGTCTGAATACTTTCCGAATGCACTGTAAACCCTGTATTGCTGATGCCATTTATTGGCCAATGAGAGGCTTTGAATCCACCAGTCAGCCATACTGGCACTCCCCAGAAGAAAGTTTTGTCTACATGGGATACGTCTTTTGTCACGTTTACTTTTTTGTAGCAGGTTAACAACTTAGACAGCAGGTTAAGAGAATTGACGTAGCAGGTTAGGAGAATTTGGTTAAGGTTAGGAAAAGAGTTAGGGTTAGCTAAAATGCAAAAGAATATCAACTTTTGACGTTAATTTGACAAAAGACATGACCACAGAAGAAATAGTCCTCCATAGGAATGAATGGAATTCTAAAATCGTTCAATTAAATGTTCAAGGACAAAATTACATACAGTAACCGTAAATTGAAAATGACAAGTAAAAGTGAAAGTCCTCCATTAAAATACTATTTGAGTAAAAGTCTTAAAGTATTTGGTTTTAAATATACTTAAGTATCAAAAGTAAAAGGAATTGCTAAAATATACTAAAGTATCAAAAGTAAAGGTATGAATAATTTCCCATTCCTTATAAACAAAGCAAAAAACGAAATCACCTCACACTGTCAACTGCGCTTATTTTCAGCAAACTTAACATGTGTAAATATTTGTATGAACATGACAAGATTCAACAACTGAGACATAAACTGAATAAGTTCCACAACAGAAATGGAATAATGTGTCCCTGAACAAAGGGGGGGTCAAAATCAAATGTAACAGTCAGTAACTGGTGTGGCCACCAGCATTAAGTACTGCAGTGCATCTCATCCTCATGGACTGCACCAGATGTGCCAGTTCTTGTTGTGAGATGTTACCCCTGTCTTCCACCAAGGCACCTGCAAGTTCCCGGACATTTCTGGGGAATGGCCCTAAGCCCTCACCCTCCAATCCAACAGGTCCCAGACGTGCTGAATGGAATTGAGATCCGGGCTCTTCGCAGGCCATGGCAGAACACTGACATTCCTGTCTTGCAGGAAATCACGCACAGAACGAGCAGTATGGCTGGTGGCATTGTCATGCTGGAGGGTCATGTCAGGATGGGCCTGCAGGAAGGGTACCATATGAGGGAGGAGGATGTCTTCCCTGTAACGCACAGCGTTGAGATTGCCTGCGAATCCGACCATGATGCTGTGACACACCGCCCCAGACCATGCCCGACCCTCCACCTCCAAATCGATCCCGCTCCAGAGTACAGCCCTCGGTGTAACGCTCATTCCTTCGACGATTAATGCGAATCCGACCATCACCCCTGGTGAGACAAAACCGTGACAAGCTCAGTCCAATGATGCTGTGACACACCGCCCCAGACCATGCCCGACCCTCCACCTCCAAATCGATCCCGCTCCAGAGTACAGCCCTCGGTGTAACGCTCATTCCTTCGACGATTAATGCGAATCCGACCATCACCCCTGGTGAGACAAAACCATGACTCGTCAGTGAAGAGCACTTTTTGCCAGTCCTGTCTGGTCCAGCGACGGTGGGTTTGTGCCCATAGGCGACGTTGTTGCCGGTGATGTCTGGTGAGGACCTGCCTTACAACAGGCCTACAAGCCCTCAGTCCAGCCTCTCTCAGCCTATTTCGGACAGTCTGAGCACTGATGGAGGGATTGTGCATTCCTGGTGTAACTCGTGCAGTTGTTGTTGCCGTCCTGTACCTGTCCCGCAGGTGTGATGTTTGGATGTACCGATCCTGTGCAGGTGTTGTTACACGTGGTCTGCCACTGCGAGGACGATCAGCTGTCCGTCCTGTCTCCCTGTGGCGCTGTCTTGGGCGTCTCACAGTACGGACATTTCAACTTATTGCCCTGGCCACATCTGCAGTCCTCATGCCTCCTTTCAGCATGCCTAAGGCACATTCACGCAGATGACCAGTCTTTCTTTTGGTGTTTTTCAGAGTCAGTAGAAAGGCCTCTTTAGTGTCCTATGTTTTCATAACTGTGACCTTATTGCCTACCGTAAGCTGTTAGTGTCTTAACGACCGTTCCACATGGTTCATTGAACAAGCATGGGAAACCGTGTTTAAACCCTTTACAATGAAGATCTGTGAAGTTATTTGGATTTGTATTTAAAAAAAAAATGTTTACCCCTTTTTCGTGGTATCCAATTGGTAGTAATTACAGCCTTGTCTCATCGCTGCAACTCCCGTACAGACTCGGGAGAGGCAAAGGTCGAGAGCCATGCCTCCTCCGAAACACAACCCAACCAAGCCGCACTGCTTCTTGACACAATGCCCATTCAACCCGGAAGCCTGCCGCACCAATGTGTCGGAGGAAACACCGTACACCTGGCGACCTTGTCAGCGTGCACTGCGCCCAGCCCGCCACAGGAGTCGCTAGTGTGCAATGAGACAAGAATATACCTGCTGGCCAAACACTCCCTAACCCGGACGACGCTGGGCCAATTGTGCACCGCCACATGGGCCTCCCGGTGGCAGCCGGCTGCGACAGAGCCTGGACTCGAACCCAGAATCTCTGGTGGCACAGCTAGCCCTGCAATGCAGTGCAGTGCCTTAGACCACTGCGCCACCCGGGAGGCCTTATTTGGATTTTTACTAATTATCTTTGATAGACAGGGTCCTGAAAAAGGGACATTTATTTTTTTGCTGAGTTTATTATGCAAACCAGACAGCACATTTTCTTGTGTTTTAAAAATTTACGGATAGCCAGGGGCACATTCCAACACTCAGATATTAATTTACAAATGAAGCATTTGTGTTTAGTGAGTCTGCCAGATCAGAGGCAGTAGGGATGACCGGGGATATTTTCTTGATAAGTGGGTGAATTGGACCATTTTCCTGTCAAAATATAATGAGTACTTTTGGGTGTCAGGGTGGAGTAAAATGTACATTATTTTCTTTAGGAATGTAGTGAAGTAAAAGTAAAAGTTGTCAAAAAATATAAATAGTAAAGTAAAGTACAGATACCCCCAAAAAATAACTTAAGTTTTGGACTTGGTATTTTTACTTAAGTACTTTACACCATTGGTTGTGACAAGGTAGGGGTGGTATACAGAAGATAGCCCTATTTGGTAAAATTCCATGTCCATATTATGGCAAGAACAGATCAAATAAGCAAAAAGAAATGACAGTCCATCATTACTTTAAGATATGAAAGTCAGTCAATGCTGAAAATTTAAAGAACTGAAAGTTTCTTCAAGCGCAGTCACAAAAACCATCAAGCACTATGATGAAACTGGCTCTCATGAGGATCGCCACAGGAAAGGAAGACCCAGAGTTATCTCTGCTGCAGAATATAAATTCATTAGAGTTAACTGCACTTCAGATTGCAGTCCAAATAAATGCTTCACAGAGTTCAAGTTACAGACATCAACTGTTCAGAGGAGACTGCATGAATCAAGCCTTCATGGGTGAACTGCTGCAAAGAAACCACTACTAAAGGACACCAATAAGAACAAGAGACTTGCCTAGGCCAAGAAACACGAGCAATGGACATTAGACCGGTAGAAATCTGTCGTTTGGTCTGATGAGTCCAAATGTGAGATTTTGGGTTCCAACCGCCGTGTCTTTGTGAGATGCAGAGTAGGTGAACAGATGATCTCCACATGTGTGGTTCCCACCGTGAAGCATGGAGGGAGAGGTGTGATGGTGATGGCGATGGTGCTTTGCTGGTGACACTGTCTGTGATTTATTTAGAATTCAAGGCACACTTAACCAGCATGGCTACCACAGCATTCTGCAGTGATACAACATCCCATCTGGTTTGCGCTTATCGGGACTATCATTTGTTTTTCAACAGGACAATGACCCAAATCACACCTCCAGGCTGTGTAAGGTCTATTTGATTAAGAAGGAGAGTGATGGAGTGCTGCATCAGATGACCTGGCCACCACAATCGCCCGACCTCAACCAAAATGAGATGGTTTGGGATAAGTTGGACCGCAGATTGAAGGAAAAGCAGCCAACAAGTGCTCAGCATGTGGGAACTCCTTCAAGACTGTTGGAAAAGCATTCCTCATGAAGATGGTTGAGAGAATGCCAAGATTGAGCAAAGCTGTCATCAAGGCAAAGGGTGGCTACTTTGAGGAATCTAAAATCCAAAATATATTTTTGATTTGTTTAACACTTTTTGGTTACTATGTGATTCCATATGTGTTTTTTTCATAGTTTTGATGTCTTCACTGTTATTCTACAATGTAGAAAATAGTAAAAATAAAGAAAACCCCTTGAATGAGTAGGTGTGTCCAAACTTTTGACTGGTACTGTATATTCAAGTATTTTTGTTGTTGTAGTGGGGACATTTTTATGTTTAGCTCACATAATATAATTTACAAAGTATGCATTAAGGCAGTGGTATTTGTAAAAAAAATAAGAAATTTAACAAAAAATCAAGAGTACAGATTATATTTGGGAGAATAGAAAAAAGTTTTTGATAAAGATAATTTGAAAAATACTAGAGATATAAGAGATGAACATGTAATGAATTGAAGGTTATTTGCTGAAGTAAAAATCTAATTGTACCGATTTTAAGGTTGTGTTATTGTGGTGGGGTCACAAGAAATGATTGTGAAAAAATGGGGCCTCCAGACATTCTGGTGAAAAAAATAGGGTCCCAGCTGAAAAAAGTTTGAATACCACTGCATTAAGGTGTCTGTAGTAGAATGCACTTGGCAAAAACAAACGTAGACATTAACAAATGCATTATTATAGCTTCCCAAATATTTTGGGGGACTCCCAAGATGGAGTTGCGGTGGCTTCAAAACACCGTCCCCTATCAGAGAATGTTAGCGGAGCGTAATTTGGCTGGAGCATGGAGCGGATTTAGAAAATGTTGGTGCCACTCAACCACAAGATCTGGACATGCTCTGCATTTTTCATTTCTTTCACCACTTTTCTTTTAATTAGGCATATTCTGTTTTATTTATTTCGCCTACCCCCACACTAATGCGCAGAGATGTTGATATGAGTCAACCAAGAAATAGTTCACACAGCCTGTGTAATTGATAATAAGACAAGAATGAGCCCATGCAGCAGCACTGGAGACGTTTAGATTTGTATACAGGCTATGTTAAATCTAACTTTGTAACAGTGCTAAAGTTGTCTATCAACTGTAAAATGTGAGCGTAACAGAACCAGTTACAACTGAAGTATCTGATAATCAATAGATTAGATAAAAAGCTATTTGTTTTTTAACATAGCGACCGCTAATCATCAGGTAGGTCCTTGTTTAATAGAATATGTTGTTGAAATGTTGAAGTTTATTACGAACGCCTACTTCAAAAACAAATAGTACAAAGTCACAAAAGTAGATGGGATGTTTGTAAAATTATCTTTCAAACAAAAAATGAATAGAGCGAATTTGGAGCTGCAGTTTTCTCCTGTGTGCTGAGAATTTTTTTGCGGACATTGAGTGCCGGAGCTCAACTCTGCTCACAGACTCTGCCCCCTGTCAGTCATCTAGTGTATATACAGTTGAAGTCAGAAGTTTACATACACTTAGGTTGGAGTCATTAAAACTCGTTTTTCAACCACTCCACAAATTTCTTGTTAACAAACTATAGGTTTGGCAAGTTGGTTAGGACATCTACTTTGTACATGACACAAGTAATTTTTCCAACAATTGTTTACAGACAGATTATTTCACTTATAATTCACTGTATTCCAGTGGGTCAGAAGTTTACATACACTAAGTTGACTGTGCCTTTAAACAGCTTTGAAAATTCCAGAAAATGATGTCATGGCTTTAGAAGCTTCTGATAGGCTTATTGACATCATTTGAGTCAATTGGAGGTGTACCTGTGGATGTATTTCAAGGCCTACCTTCAAACTCAGTGCCTATTTGCTTGACATCATGGGAAAATCAAAAGAAATCAGCCAACACCTCAGAAGAAAATTGTAGACCTCCACAAGTCTGGTTCATCCTTGGGAGCAATTTACAAACACCTGAAGGTACAACATTCATCTGTACAAACAATAGCACGCAAGTATAAACACCATGGGACCACGCAGCCGTCATACCACTCAGGAAGGAGACGCATTCTGTCTCCTAGAGATGAACGTACTTTGGTGCGAAAAGTGCAAATCAATCCCAGAACAACAGCAAAGGACCTTGTGAAGATGCTGGAGGAAACAGGTACAAAAGTATCTATATCCACAGTAAAAGCGAGTCCTATATCAACATAACCTGAAAGGCCGCTCAGCAAGGAAGAAGCCACTGCTCCAAAACAACAATAAAAAAGCCAGACTACGGTTTGCAACTGCACATGGGGACAAAGATCGTACTTTTTGGAGAAATGTCCCCTGGTCTGATGAAACAAAAATAGAACTGTTTGGCCATAATGACCATGGTTATGTTTGGAGGAAAAAGGGGGAGGCTTGCAAGCCGAGGGAAAAACCATCCCAACCGTGAAGTACGGGGATATATTGAAGCAACATCTCAAGACATCAGTCAGGAAGTTAAAACTTGGTCGCAAATGGGTCTTCCAAATGGACAATGACCCCAAGCATGCTTCCAAAGTTGTGGCATAATGGCTTAAGGACAACAAAGTCAAGGTATTGGAGTGGCCATCACAAACCCCTGACCTCAATCCCATAGAAAATTGGTGGGGAAAACTAAAAAAGTGTGTGTGAGCAAGGAGGCCTACAAACCTGACTCAGTTACACCAGCTCTGTCAGGAGGAATGGGCCAAAATTCACCCAACTTATTGTGGGAAGCTTGTGGAAGGCTACCCGAAAGGTTTGACCCAAGTTAAACAATTTAAAGGCAATGCTACCAAATACTAACTGAGTGTATGTAAACTTCTGACCCACTGGGAATGTGATGAAAGAAATTAAAGCTGAAATAAATCATTCTCTCTGCTATTATTCTGACATTTCACATTCTTAAAATAAAGTG
>NC_042972.1:35587938-35650438 GCF_901001165.1 Salmo trutta | reverse complement strand
ACCACTAGCAGCATTTTAGCCATAGACTGTCATATGCTTTATAAATGTGCTTTATGCTTTACAGTCTGCTTTATAAATGTGCTTTATGCTTTACAGTCTGTGCTTTATAAATGTGCTTTATGCTTTACAGTCTGCTTTATAAATGTGCTTTATGCTTTACAGTCTGCTTTATAAATGTGCTTTATGCTTTACAGTCTGCTTTATAAATGTGCTTTATGCTTTACAGTCTGCTTTATAAATGTGCTTTATGCTTTACAGTCTGTGCTTTATAAATGTGCTTTATGCTTTACAGTCTGTGCTTTATAAATGTGCTTTATGCTTTACAGTCTGTGCTTTATAAATGTGCTTTATGCTTTACAGTCTGTGCTTTATAAATGTGCTTTATGCTTTATAGTCTGTGCTTTATAAATGTGCTTTATGCTTTACAGTAAAAATACCAATTTATATCAGGAATTGGCAACTTGTTCTCATTCTGAGAAATAAGCATCTCCTTAACCAGGTAGGCCACTTGATTTCAACATCTTAACAAATTGAACAGGCTATGTTGTTTAAACAGTTGGAGACTGTTAAAATAAATCCAAGTTGGCTAGACTTTAAATATAAAGATTAGCTGGCTACTCACTAAAACGTGGACCTGTGTTAATGTTCTATACTGCCTGCTACAACAAGTTGGTAATTATCAGTGGATGTGCATGGTTCTGCTTAAATTTGTAACAAAAATTGCATTTTCATACACAGACTTGAAAGCCAGATCAGTAAATTTAGCAAAAAAAGCATAATTTTACATGCAATGTATTGACCTTTAATTGTGCAACAAAGCTTATTTAGAGAAAACGTTAAAGAAATTGAGATATATATCCTGAATCGCCAATAAGTTTGAAAAAAATGGAGACATCATTTTTAGGCCATATCACCCAGCCTCTGTGTGTTGTGTGACTCATCCTACACAGTAATGCTCTCAGTTCTAGAAGTTAATGTCGCACAGAGAGAGGGCTTTACAAGGTCTGTGTGTGTGTGTGTGTGTGTGTGTGCATGAGAGTGTGTGTGTGTGTGTGTGTGCATGAGAGTGTGTGTGTGTATGATTATACTTTCTTTAAAATCCTTTATAGAGCTCGCCAGCTTGTAGTCCTAAAAAAAAAAATTTGCAAGCATTTTCTATCTCTGGTCCGTTTGCCAATCCTATGGAGGAAAAACGCCGAAAATAAGGTTTGAGGTTAACACACGCTTAGGATATCTTATATGTTTTGTTCTATAAGATAATATCAGTCAGTTAAAGGTCCAATGCAGCCATTTTTATCCCAATATCAAATCCTTTCTGGCTAACAATGAAGTACCTTACTGTGATTGTTTTCAATTAAAATGGTAAAAAATAAACAAATATAGCTTCTTAGCAAAGCAAGAATTTAGCTAGGACAGTCTGGGAGTGGGGTCTGAGTGGGGGTCTGAAAATTAGCTGCCATTGGCAGAGAGGTTTGAAACTCTCTTTCTTATTGGTCCATTAACTCATTTACCATGTGATGATGCCACTATGGATGGCCAAGACTCAATCCCACCAAAACAATACTGACATTTCAGGTGGTCTTTTCAAACAGCTCTTACACTAAGACGGCATTATCATCATGTTTACACTTTTACAGAATTATTCCAACCACATAGTGTGTAAATATATACAAAACACAGAAAAACCTTGTTTTGGACTGAAATGGGCCCTATGTGCTTGTTTTGATTACATAAATGCTTAAAAATTCACAAAAAGTGACATCAGCTAATCAAGATTATGTCACAGAACAAAACAAATAAGATCTCCTAAGCCTGTATTTGCCACAGCCCTTATTTTCAGCATTTATCCAAAACCCCTTCATTTCAGTTCCACTCATTCCCCCAAAGGCTTTGGCAAATGAGCCATGGTGTAGTTATCCTCCGTTAGCGCCTACAAAACGACGCCATTACTATTGCTCTCTATATGACCTATTATTGGGTGCATGCATGTATGCTGGTGATTTCCGGACATAGGTCTACTCTCAGAACTGTCCTTTGTAATGGATTAAAAAGGACAAAGACAGAGATACTAACAGAGAGGGTAAAGTAGAGGGAGAAAGTGAAAGAGAGGTTAAAAGGAAGGATAGAGGGAGGGAGAAAGTGAAAGAGAGGTTAAAAGGAAGGATAGAGGGTGGGAGAAAGTGAAAGAGAGGTTAAAAGGAAGGATAGAGGGAGGGAGAAAGTGAAAGAGAGGATAAAAGGAAGGATAGAGGGTGGGAGAAAGTGAAAGAGAGGATAAAAGGAAGGTTAGAGAGTGGGAGAAAGTGAAAGAGAGGTTAAAAGGAAGGATAGAGGGAGGGAGAAAGTGAAAGAGAGGTTAAAAGGAAGGATAGAGGGTGGGAGAAAGTGAAAGAGAGGTTAAAAGGAAGGATAGAGGGAGGGAGAAAGTGAAAGAGAGGATAAAAGGAAGGATAGAGGGAGGGAGAAAGTGAAAAGGAGAACTTATTATATATATTTTTATTTTATTTCACCTTTATTTAACCAGGTAGGCCAGTTGAGAACAAGTTCTCATTTACAACTGCGACCTGGCCAAGATAAAGCAAAGCAGTGTGACACAAACAACACAGAGTTACACATAAACAAACGTACAGTCAATAACACAATAGAAAAATCTATATACAGTGTGTGCAAATGTAGTAAGATTAGGAAAGTAAGGCAATAAATAGGTCATAGTGGTGAAATAATTACAAATTAACAATTAAACACTGGAGTGATAGATGTGCAGAAGATGAATGTGCAAGTAGAGATACTGGGGTGCAAAGAAGAAGGAAATATATAACAATATGGGGGTGAGATGGTTGGGGGGGCTATTTACAGATGGGCTGTGTACAGGTGCAATGATTGGTAAGTTGCTCTGATAGTTGATGCTTAAAGTGAGGGAGATATAAGACTCCAGCTTCAGTGATTTTTTTCAATTCGTTCCAGTCATTGGCAGCAGAGAACTGGAAGGAAAGGCGACAAAAGCAGGAGTTGGCTTTGGGGATGACCAGTGAAATATACCTGCTGGGGTGTGTGCTAGGGGTGGATGCTGCTATGGTGACCAGTGAGCTGAGATAAGGCGGGGCGTTACCTAGCAAAGACTTATAGATGACCAGGAGCCAGTGGATTTGGCGACAAATATGAAGCGAGGGCCAGCCAATGAGAGCATACAGGTCGCAGTGGTGGGTAGTATATGGGGCTTTGGTGAAAAAAACGGATGGCACTGTCATAGACTACATCCAATTGGCTGAGTAGAGTGTTGGAGGCTATTTTGTAAATGACATTGCCGAAGTCAAGGATCGGTAGGATGGTCAGTTTTACGAGGGTATGTTTGGCAGCATGAGTGACGGAGGCTTTGTTGCGAAATAGGAAGCCGATTCTAGATTTAATTTTGGATTGGAGATGCTTAATGTGAGTCTGGAAGGAGAGTTTACAGTCTAACCAGACACTTAGGGATTTGTAGTTGTCCACATATTGTAAGTCAGAACCGTCCAGAGTAGTAATGCTAGACGGGTGGGCAGGTGCAGGCAGCGATCGTTTGAAGAGCATGCATTTAGTTTTACTTGCATTTAAGAGCAGTTGGAGGCCACGGAAGGAGTGTTGTATGGCATTGAAGCTCGTCTGGAGGTTTGTTAACACAGTGTCTAAAGAAGGGCCAGAAGTATACAGAATGGTGTCATCTGCATAGAGGTGGATCAGAGAATCACCAGCAGCAAGAGCGACATCATTGATGTATACAGAGAAAAGAGTCGGCCCGAGAATTGAACCCTGTGGCACCCGCATAAAGACTGCCAGAGGTCCGGACAACAGGCCCTCCAATTTGACACACTGAACTCTATCTGGGAAGTAGTTGGTGAACCAGGCGAGGCAGTCATTTGAGAAACCAAGGCTGTTGAGACTGCCGATAAGAATGTGGTGATTGACAGGTCGATGAAGACAGCTGCACAGTATTGTCTTTTATCGATGGCGGTTATGATATCGTTTAGGACCTTGAGTGTGGCTGAGGTGCACCCATGACCAGCTCGGAAACAGATTGCATAGCGGAGAAGGTACGGTGGGATTCGAAATGGTCTGTGATCTGTTTGTTAACTTGGCTTTCGAAGACTTTAGAAAAGCAGAGTGTCTCCCCCTTTGAAGAGGGGGATGACCGCGGCAGCTTTCCAATCTTTAGGGATCTCAGACGATACGAAAGAGAGGTTGAACAGGCTAGTAATAGGGGTTGCAACAATTGTGGCGGATCATTTTAGAAAGAGAAGGTCCAGATGGTCTATCCCAGCTGATTTGTAGGGGTCCAGATTTTGCAACTCTTTCAGAACATCAGCTATCTGAATTTGGGTGAAGGAGAAATGGGGGAGGCTTGGGAGAGTTGCTGTGGGGGGTGCAGAGCTGTTGACCGGGATAGGGGTAGCCAGGTGGAAAGCATGGCCAGCCGTGGAAAAAGTCTTATTGAAATTCTCAATTATCGTAGATTAATCAGTGGTGACAGTGTTACCTAGCCTCAGTGCAGTGGGCAGCTGGGAGGAGGTGCTCTTATTCTCCATGGACTCTACAGTGTCCCAGAACCTTTTGGAGTTTGTGCTACAGGATGCAAATTTCTGTTTGAAAAAGCTAGCCTTTGCTTTCCTAACTGCCTGTGTATATTTGTCTAACTTCCCTGAAAAGTTTCATATCGCGGGGCTATTCGATGCTAATGCAGTACGCCACAGGATGTTTTTGTGCTGGTCAAGGGCAGTCAAGTCTGGAGTGAACCAAGGGCTATATCTGTTCTTAGTTTTTTTTTAAATGAATGGGGCTTGCTTATTTAAGATGGTGAGGAAAGCACTTTTAAAGAATAACCAGGCATCCTCTACTGATGGAATGAAGTCAATATCCTTCCAGGATACCCGGGCCAGGTCGATTAGAAAGGCCTGCTCGCTGAAGTGTTTTAGGGAGCGTTTGACAGTGATGAGGGGTGGTCGTTTGACCGCGGACCTATTACAGATGCAAGCAATAAGGCAGTGATTGCTGAGATCCTGGCTGAAGACAGCAGAGGTATATTTAGAGGGCAGGATGGTCAGGATGATATCTATGTGGGTGCCCGTTGTCATGACTGTCCTGATCAGGTCAGGGTACAGGAGACCACCACCCTACAGATTATCTCCCAAACCCCCAACAGAGGAGGAGAGATCTAGGGGTCTGAAGATGTGGGGGTTTTATGACACCTCATGCCCATAATACAGAGAAATTCCTTTGTCCTAACAATGGAGAACTGGCCTCAGAACCTTAAACATGCAATAAAGGAACTTTGGAACAATGGTTTCCGTCAGCCACAATGGTGGTTATGACGAAAAGTGGAATATTAAAATGTATGTAACTTTTGTATTGGTTTTTAAAGGTTAAGAGATGACGTTATTATGAAAACATTGTACCTTTAAGAGTTTTCCCAGTATATGCCTGATGTTTATACATTGTACGCTGTTTGGAAAATGTGAAGTTAGTGTCTAAAATCGGATTTTTAGCCAAATCTAAGCCTTGCCCCCTGTACTTGGTCCGCCCAGAGAATCGCCCTAAAAGCTGTTACACCCACTTCTGACCCGAGGGTATAAGACAGGAGAGTGAAGAATTAACATAGTGGACTATTGACCCCAAGCTGCAGCCAAGGTCTAACAAAGTCGACGAACCCCAAAACGAAACACAAGGTTGAAGACAAAGAAATATTTTTCTACACGAGCTACGGACGAGTAGCTGTGTCTAAGCGGGTGAATTCAAGCCGAACCACCCAGCCTCCACTCTCCATTGAATCGTGGTATCGACACCATTCGAGCCGAAGCTGTGAGCTCTGAGCTACAGAGCTGTCTGTCCTCAGAAGACCCCTTTCCGATCAAGGGTGAGGATCAGACCACTTAGCCAAGAAGGACACTGACATCGTGAGGACAACCAGAGAGTTGCGCCGGAGAAGAAGTGCGTCATTTAAAAGCCTAAACGACCCACGCGGAGCTTCCCACCTGAGAACTACAACACGTAATTACATCATTATATTCTGACCCATAAGAGCGGCAGTTCGGGGCAAGGCTAATTTTAAATAAGCATGGCTGACAAATGAACCCAAATGTATATTTCTCTCGTGTACTTCCTTTCTTTCTCTCTCTTTAAAATCCCCATTTTGGGTAACAAGCGCCAGAGTGTGTTGGCCCGTTATACTAAGTCCTAATCAATAGCTAGACTGTGTTTTGTGTATGTGCATTTTTATCATCATTTTAGCTTGCTAGTAAATAAATAATCAACTAAGATTGGTGTGGTAAATTCAGTGGTAAAGCCCGGGTCCGTGCAGATTCCCGGATTATACGACTTTCAGATTATGAGACTGTAGAGGAAACTGATTAATTTAGCGACTGTTGTAATCGATATTCTGATATCCTTTGAGTTAATTTGGGAAATAGAAACTCAATCAAAACAATGTTCCCATGGTGCCCCAGGTTAATGAGTTAATAATTGCTTGATTCATTGCTTAATTCATTTAATCACGTAATTATAAACCGTTAATCATTCGATGAGCAACAGTCGTCACATTAACTAATACAACGTCACGACACCGTGTTTACAGATTTAGGGTTGTACCTGGTAGGTTCCTTGATAATTTGTGTGAGATTGAGGGCATCTAGCTTAGATTGTAGGATGGCCGGGGTATTAAGCATGTCCCAGTTTAGGTCACCTAACAGTACAAACTCTGAAGATAAATGGGGGGCAATTCATTCACATATGGTGTCCAGGGCACAGCTGGGGGCTGAGGGGGGTCTATAACAAGCAGCAACAGTGAGAGACTTATTTCTGGAAAGGTGGATTTTTAAAGGTAGAAGCTCGAACTGTTTGGTCACAGACCTGGATAGCATGACAGAACTCTGCAGGCTATCGCTGCAGTAGATTGCAACTCCACCCCCTTTGGCAATTCTATTTTGGCGGAGAATGTTGTAGTTGGGGATGGAAATTTCAGATTTTTTGGTGGCCTTCCCACGCCAAGTTTCAGACACGGCTGGGACATCAGGGTTGGCGGAGTGTGCTAAAGCAGTGAATAAAACAAACTTATGGAGGAGACTTCTGATGTTAACATGCATGAAACCAAGGCTTTTACGGTTACAGAAGTCAACAAATGATAGCGCCTAGGGAATAGGAGTGGAACTAGGGAACACAGGGCCTGGGTTAACCTCTACATCACCAGAGGAACAGAGAAGGAGTAGGATAAGGGTACAGGGAAAGGCTATAAGAACTGGTTGTCTAGTGCGTTGTGGACAGAGAATAAAAGGAGCAGATTTCTGGGTGTGGTAGAATAGATTCAGGGCATAATGTACAGACAATGGTATGGTAGGATGTGAGTACAGTGGAGGTAAACCTAGGCGTTGAGTGACGATGAGAGAGATTTCGTCTCTGGAGGTACCGGTTAAGCCAGGTAATGTCTCCGCATGTGTGTGGGGTGGACAAAAGAGCTATCTATGGCATTTTGAGAGGGACTGAGGGCTCTACAGTGAAATAAAACAATAATAACTAGCCAAGACAGCAGTAGGCAAGGCATATTGACAGAGAGAGACATAAAGCAATCACAGGTGTTGATCAGGAGAGCTAAGACAACAACGGGTAAATGGCGATGAATGGGCAGAGTGGTCAGTTAGACACATATAGGACCTGAGTTCAAGGCTGGGGCCGACAGGTAAACAAAATCAGGTACCGTGTTATTGAAACAGTCCAGGGGGCATCAGCTGTGTAGCTGAGTGATCATAGGGTCAAAAGAGCAGCAATAGGTGAGTCAGGGAGCCGTTCCGTAGTCACTACTACGCTGGGCGAGCAGGGGACACAGCGTTCAGAAAAGCTAGCGGGCCGGGGCTGGTAGATGGTTATTCAGCGAGATCGTAACAGAGTAGCCTGTTGAGACCACATCGGGCGATCACGTCGGCAGTCCAGTCGTGACGGATCAGCGGGGCTCCGTGTCGACAATAAAGGGTCCAGGCCAATTGGCAAAGGAGGTATTGTAGCCCTAGAATTAGCTGGTATATGGGCCTAGCTCGAGGCTAGCTCAAGGCTAGCTGGTGCTTGCTTCGGGACAGAGGCGTTACCTAACAGAAGCCACTCGTTTGCAGCAGTGTAATGATCCAGAGCGGCAGGAATCCTGTGAAGTGGTAGAGAGAAGCAGTCCGATATGCTCTGGGTTGATATCGCGCTGTGCAGACTGGCAGGTGTTGTCCGAGCTAAGGCTGGCTGGTGACCGAGAAAAAGGTGAAGACCACTAGCCGTGGCTAACAAAGACTAGTAGCTAGTTAGCTGGCTCGCTCCTGATGAAAGTTCCAGTGATAAGGAATAAAAATAGCAGATCTGTACCACATTGGGTGCGGCGGGTTGCAGGAAAGTATATTTAGTTCGTAGATAGAAAGTGAGATTAAGATATGAAAAAGACTGGCTATTTACATGGGATAAGACATGGGATAAGACAAAGACAAACACACACGTCCTACTGCTACGCCATCTTGGTTTCTGAAGGATGAAATTAGGGCAAAAAGAATAAGACACAGAGAGAGGGAAAGAGAAAGAGTCGAAGGAAGAATGGGTAAGAGAGGGACAGGGGGTGTGGGAGAGAGAGGAGGAAAGAGAAGGGAAGGAGAGAAGGATGGCAGGAGAGAGGAGAGGGACTGTGTTGATTATAAAGCCGTCACTCACAGGAGCAGCAGCAGCCAGCCAGCCTCCTCAGAGACCCAGTCTGCTCAGCATAGTGTGTGTGTGTGTGTTTGTGCATGTGTGTCAGTGAGTGAGTGAGTGAGTGTGTGTGAATACTTGCATATGTGCGTGGGCAAATGTGTGTGTGTGTGTGTGATGAATGTTTTCTATAGCACAGGATGACAGAGATGGATGTGACGGGCGCATCTCTTGGCCAACCAGGGCGCATCTCTCAGACAGGGGCGGGTCCCCGCTGGCCAAGCTGAAGGTCATGTGGCGCAGGACGCCTTCTCCAGGACGCCTGCGTGTGTGCGTGCCTTTTTTTGTGTGTAGGACAGTCGTTTTTGAAAGTGCACTGGTACATTTACGTGTTCCTAACCGATTGTGTTTTTATGTTTGTTTTTTTGCGTTGTTTATAACTTATTTTTTGGTTTATTTTGTTCATAATGTTGCTGCTACCGTCTCTTATGACCGAAAATAACTTCTGGACATCAGAACAGCGATTACTCACCACGGACTGGCAGAAGCTTTTTTTTCCTTTAACGAGTCCGACGAGCCCGACGTGAATGACATACTGCTTTCCCAGGAACAGGCCCAAATCCCCATCATTTGCGTGAAGAGACAACAGAGAAAAAGAGGACGGAGGTCGGGCTGCCTTCTGAGAATTCATAGGCGATTGAATAAACTCCCCCTGCTTTCCATTCTACTAGCTAACGTGCAATCATTGGAAAATAAAATCGGCGACCTACGAGGAAGATTAAACTACCAACGGGACATTAACAACTGAAATATCTTATGCTTCACGGAGCCGTGACTGAACGACGATATTATCAACATACTGGTTGATAATATGCTGTATCGGCAGGATAGAACAGCGGCGTCTTGTAAGACAAGGGGTGGCTGGTGCACGATACCTAAGGAAGTCTTGAGGTTTTGCTCGCCTGACGTAGAGTATCTCATGATAGGCTGTAGACCCCACTATCTACCTAGAGAGTTTTCATCTGTATTTTTCATAGCTGTCTACATACCACAACAGACCGATGCTGGCACTAAGACCGCACTCAATGAGCTGTATTCCGCCATAAGCAAACAGTAAAAAGCTCATCCAGAGGCGGCGCTCCTAGTGTCCGGGGACTTTAATGCATGGAAACTTAAATCTGTTTTTCCAAATGTCTATCAGCATGTTAAATGTGCAACCAATGGGGGAAAAAAACTCTAGACCACCTTTAATCCACACACAGAGACGTGTACAAAGCTCTCCCTTGCCCTCCATTTGGCAAATCTGACCATAAATCTATCCACCTGATTCGTGATTACAAGCGAAAATTAAAGCAGGGAGCACCAGTGACTCAGTCAATAAAAAAGTGGTCAGATGAAGCAGATGCTAAGCTACAGGACTGTTTTGCTAGCACAGACTGGAATATGTTTCGGGATTCTTCCTATGGCATTGAGGAGTACACCAGTCATTGGCTTCATCAATAAGTGCATCGATGACGTCGTCGCCACAGGGACCGTACGTACATACGCCAACCAGAAGCCATGGATTACAGGCAACATCTACAGTCAAAGGCTAGAGCGGCCGCTTTCAAGGAGTGGGACTCTAACCCGGAAGCTTATAAGAAATCCCACAATGCCATCCGACGAACCATCAAACAGGCAAAGCATCAATAGGACTAAGATCGAATCGTACTACACCAACTCCGGCGCTCCTCGGATGTGGCAGGGCTTGCAAACCACTACAGACTACAAAGCGAAGCACAGCCGAGAGCTGCCCAGTGGCACGAGCCTACCAGACGAGCTAAACTATTTCTATGCTTGCTTCGAGGCAAATAACACTGAAACATGCATGAGAGCAACAGCTGTTCCTGGATGACTGTGTGATCACGCTCTCCGCAGCCGATGTGAGTAAGACCTTTAAACAGGTCAACATTCACAGGTCCAGATGGATTACCAGGATGTGTACTGCGAGCATGCGCTGACCAACTGGCAAGTGTCTTCACTGACATTTTCAACCTCTCCCTGTCCAAGTCTGTAATACCAACATATTTTAAGCATAGTGCCTGTGCCCAAGAACACTAAGGTAACCTGCCTAAATGACTACCGACTCGTAGCACTCACGTCTGTTGCCATGAAATGCTTTGAAAGGCTGGCCATGGCTCACATCAACACCATCATCCCAGAAACCCTAGACCCACTCCAATTTGCATACCGCCCCAACAGATCCATAGATGATGCAATCTCTATTGCACTCCACACTGCCCTTTCCCACCTGGAGAAAAGGAACACCTTTGTGAGAATGCTATTCATTGACTACAGCTCAGCATTCAACACCATAGTGCCCTCAAAGCTCATCACTAAGCTAAGGACCCTGGGACCAAACACCTGGATCCTGGACTTCCTGACAGGCCGCCCCCAGGTGGTAAGGGTAGGTAACAACACATCTGCCACGCTGATCCTCAACACGGGGGCCCCTCAGGGATGTGTGCTCAGTCCCCTCCTGTACTCTCTGTTCACTCATGACTGCACGGCCAGGCACGACACCAACACCATCATTAAGATTGCCGATGACACAACAATGGTAGGCCTGATCACTGACAACGATGAGACAGCCTATAGGGAGGAGGTCAGAGACCTGGCCATGTAGTGCCAGGACAACAACCTCTTCCTCAACGTGATCAAGACAAAGGAGATGATTGCGGACTACAGGAAAAGGAGGACTGAGCACGCCCCCATTCTCATCAATGGGGCTGTAGTGGAGCAGGTTGAGAGCTTCAAGTTCCCTGGCGTCGACATTACCAACAAACTAACATGGTCCAAGCACACCAAGATAGTTGTGAAGAGGGCACAACAAAACCTATTCCCCCTCAGGAGACTGAAAAGATTTGGTATGCATCCTCAATTCCTCAAAAGGTTCTACAGCTGCACCATCGAGAGCATCCTGACGGGTTGCATCACTGCCTGGAATGGGAACTGTTCGGCCTCCTACCGCAAAGCACTACAGAGGGTAGTGCGTACGGCCCAGTACATCACCGGGGCCAAGCTTCCTGCCATCCAGGACCTCTATACCCGGTGGTGTCAGAGGAAGGCCCCCCCCCCGCACACACACACTTCTTACGCAGCTGCTACTCTCTGTTATTATCTATGCATAGTCACTTTAATAACTGTACCTCGACTAACCGGTGACCCCGCACATTGATTCTGTACCGGTACCCCCTGTATATAGTCTCACTATTGTTATTTTACTACTGCTCTTTAATTATTTGTTATTCTTATTCATATTTTTTAAACTGCATTGTTGGTTAAGGGCTTGTAAGTAAGCATTTCACTGTAAGGTCTACACCTGTTGTATTCGGCGCATGTGACAAATACAATTTGATTTGATGTGAGGAAGTCTGTGTGTAAGGATGGTGGCAGAGTAAGAGAGTGTGTATCAGAGACCCCCAGAAAACATTCATCAGGCACAGATCAACAACTTCTCCCTCAACCTCAGTAAGACAAAGGAACTGATTGTGGACTGCAGGAAATGGAGGGCCGAGCTCGCCCCCATTCACATTGATGGGGCTGTAGTGGAGTGGGTCGAGAGCTTCAAGTTCCTTGGTTTCCATATCACATGACAGCCCGCTTGGAGTTTGCCAAAAGGCATCTAAAGGGCTCTCAGACCATGAGAAACAAGATTCTCTGGTCTGATGAAAGATTGAACTCTTCGGCCTGAATGCCAAGCATCACGTCTGGAGGAAACCAGGCACCATCCCTACGGTGGAGCATGGTGGTGGCAGCATCATGCTGTGGGGATGTTTTTCATCAGCAGGGACAGGGAGACTAGTCAGGATCAAGGGAATTATGAACAGAGCGAAGTACAGAGATATCCTTGATTAAAACCTGCTCCAGAGCGCTCAGGACATCAGACTGGGGCGAAGGTTCACCTTCCAACAGGACAACGACCCTAAGCACACAGCCAAGACAAAGGCAGGAGCGGCTTCGGGACAAGTCTCTGAATGTCCTTGATTGGCCCAGGCAGAGGCCGGACTTGAACCCCATTGAACATCTCTGGAGAGACCTGAAAATAGCTGTGCAGTGACGCTCCCCATCCAATCTGACAGAGCTTGGGAAAATGGGAGAAACTCCCCAAATACAGGTGTGCCAAGCTTGTAGCGTCATACCCAAGAAGACTCGAGGATGGAATTGCTGCCAAAGGTGCTTCAACAAAGTACTAAGCAAAGAATACTTATGTAAATGTGATATTACAGTTTTGCAAATATGTCTAAAAACCTGTTTTTCCTTTGTCATTATGGGATATTGTGAGGAGATGAAGAAAAAAACCTATTTAATCCTTTTTAGAATAAGGCTGTAACGTAATAAAATGTGAAGGGGTCTAAATTCTTTCCAAATGCACTGTACACACCCACATACATGCATATTTATTTTTTATTTTACCTATATTTAACTAGACAAGTCATTTTTTCAATGACAGCCTAGGAACAGTGGGTTAACTGCCTTGTTCAGGGACAGAACGACAGATGTTTACCTTGTCAGTTCAGGGATTTGATATCGCAACCTTTCAGTTACTAGTCCAACGCTCTAACCACTAGGCTACCTGCCGCATACTGACGCCATGTACACACAAACACACATTCCCACTCACCACATACGCTGCTGCTACTGTTTATTATCTGTTCTGTTGCCTAGTCACTTTACCCCTACCTATATGTACATATCTACCTCAATTACCTCATACCCCTGCACATCGACTCGGTACTGACAATCCCTGTACATAGTCATGCAATTTCTATTTGTAATTCACTTTGTATTTATTCCTCATCTCACTATTTCTATTTTTATTAAATTTGTTGTATTGGAAAATTACCCGTAAGTAAGCATTTCACTGTTAGTCTACACCTGTTGTTTACGAACCATGTGACAAATAAAGATTTTATTTGATCAGAGTGTGTGCGTGTATGTGTCTGTGTGTGTTTATGCGTGTGTGCGTGCGTGTGATTGTTAGGGTATGTGTATAGGGTAAACACAAGGAGAGCTTGCGAAGAATTCTGATGAGAGGCTTTGCAACAGTTGGCATGGAAACAGAATTAGCCAGCTGCATGAGCCAGCGAAAAAAAAAAAAAGCCTGTTTGATTTCAAAGTACAGACAATGCATACCTGTCCCTACTGCAGATGGATTTGTATAGACAGCAGTGGCTTTCTGTCAATATCCAATAAAAATGTCAATCTATAAGTGGATAGAATGCAGCTTGAAAGATGTGTCACTCAGGACATGGTTTATACCTCCAACACAACATGGCAGAAATGACACTGCAGAAAAAGTGCAATTCGCTTTGATGAGTATCGATTATTGTCAGGCTTTGTGGTAGATGTTGTGGTGTGTGTGTGTGTGTGTGTCTCTGACTCACTGGCATACGAACTTGTTGTGAAATGAATAAAACACACACATTTTGTCTCTCTCTTTCTCTCTCGTCTGACTGACTTTTTCTCTTTCACTGTATCGCTTTCTCCGTACTACTAAGCGTATTACAGAACTCCCTCGTTCAGCCCTCTCTCATTACCATATTCTAATTATGCTTGTTAAGGGGAGGGTTAGGGAGTATAATGAATACATTTGAAAATAGGGTCTCAGAGGTGATTGCCAGGTTTGTCTTTCAAATCAAATCAAATTGTACTGGTCACATACACCTATTTATCAGATGTTATTGCGGGTTTAGTGAAATGCTTGTGTTCCTAGCTCCAACAGTGCAGTAGTATCTAACGATTCACAACAATACACAAAAATCTACAAGTAAAAGAATGGAATTAAGAATTATATAAATATTAGGCCGAGCAATGTCGGAGTGGCATTGACTAAAATACAGTAGAATACAGTATATACATATGAAATGAGTAAAGCAGTATGTAAACATTATTAAAGGGACTAGTGTTCAATTATTAAAGTGACCAATGATTCCATGTCTATGTATATAGGGCAGCAGCCTCTAAGGTGCAGGGTTGAGTAACCGGGTGGTAGCCGGCTAGTGATGGCTATTTAACAGTCTGATGGCCTTGAGATAGAAGCTGTTTTTCAGTCTCTCGGTCCCAGCTTTTATGCACCTGTACTGACCTCGTCTTCTGGATGATAGCGGGGTAAACAGGCCGTGGCTCGGGTGGTTGATGTCCTTGATGATCTTTTTGGCCTTCCTATGACATCGGGTGCTGTAGGTGTCCTGGAGGGCAGGCAGTATGCTCTCGTTGATAAGTTGCGTAGACCGCACCACCCTCTGGAGAGCCCTGAGGTTGCGGGCGGTGCAGTTGCCATACCAGGCAGTGATACAGCCCGACAGGATGCTCTCAATTGTGCATCTGTAAAAGTTTGTGAGGCTCAAAGAGGCCAAGCCGAATTTCTTCAGCTTGCCAAAAGGCACCTAAAGGGCTCTCAGACCATGAGAAACAAGATTCTCTGGTCTGATGAAACCAAGCTTGTTGTACGTTCTTCACCACACTGTTTGTGTGGGCGGACCATTTCAGATTGATAGTGATGTGTACGCCAAGGAAATTGAATCTTTTCACCTTCTCCACTGCGGTCCCGTCGATGTGGATAGGGGTGTGCTCCCTCTGCTGTCTCAGCTCTTTCATTTTGTTGACGTTGAGGGAGAGGTCATTTTCCTGGCACAACTCCGCCAGGGCCCTCACTTCCTCCCTGTAGGATGTCTCGTCATTGTTGGTAATCAGGCCTACTACTGGTATGTCGTCTGCAAACTTGATGATTGAGTTGGAGGCATGCGTGGCCACGCAGTCATGGTTGAACAGGGAGTACAGGAGGGGGCTGAGCACGCACCCTTGTGGGGCCCCTGTGATGAGGATCAGTGTAGTGAAGTTGTTTCCTACCTTCACCACCTGGGGGCGGCCTGTCAAGAAGTCCAGGACCCAGTTGCACAGGGCGGGGTTCAGACTCAGGGTCCCAAGCTTAATGATGAGCTTTGAGGGTACTATGGTGTTGAAGGCAGAGCTATAGTCAATGAACAGCATTCTTACATAAGTGGGGGATAGGGTAGTGTGCAGTGCGATGGCGATTGCATTGTCTGTGGATCTATTGGGGCGTTTGCAAATTTAAGTGGGTCTAGGGCTGGGGTGGGCAACTCTAGTCCTTGAGGGCCTGATTGGTGTCACACTTTTTCTCCATCCCTAGCAAACACAGCTGATTAGTCAAATTGCATTCTAAAATGAAGATCCTGATTAGGTGATTATTGGAGTCAGGTGTGTTAGGTGGGGCTGGGGCAAAACTGTGACACCAATCAGGCCCTTGAGGACTGGAATTGCCCACCCCTGGTCTAGGGTGTCAGGTAAGGTGGAGGTGATTTGATCCTTAACTAGCCTCTCAAAGCACTTCATGATGACAGATGTGAGTGCTATGGGATGATAGTCATTTTGTTCAGTTACCTTTGCTTTCTTGGGTACAGGAGCAATGGTGGACATCTTGAAAGTGGGAACAGCAGACTGGGATAGGGAGAGGTTGAATATGTCCGTAAACACTCCAGCCAGCTGGTCTGTGCATACTCTGAGGACGCAGCTAGGGAAGCCGCCTAGGCTGGGAGCCTTGCGAGGGTTAACACGCTTAAATGTCTTATTCACGTCAGCCACGGAGAACAAGAGCCCACAGTCCTTGGGAGCGGGCTGTGTCTGTGGCACTGTGTTATCCTCAAAGCGGGCAAAGAAGGTGTTTAGCTTGTCTGGAATCAAGACGTCGGTGTCCGCGACGTGGCTGGTTTTCCCTTTGTAATCCGTGATTGTCTGCCACATATGTCACATGTCTTAGCCATTGAATTGCGACTCCACTTTGTTTAGGTACTGACGTTTTGCCTGTTTGATTGCCTTACGGAGGGTATAACTACACTGTTTTTATTCAACCATATTTCTAGTCACCTTGCCATGGTTAAATACGGTGGTTCGCGCTTTCAGTTTTGCGTGAATGCTGCCATCTATCCAGAGTTTTTGGTTTGGGTAGGTTTTAATAGTCACAGTGGGAACAACATCCCCTATACACTTCTTGATGAACTCAGTCACCGTGTCCATATATACATCAATGTTATTCTCAGAGGCAACCCGGAACACATCGCAGTCCGCGTGACCATAACAATCTTGAAGCATGGATTCCGATTGGTTAGACCAGCGTTGAATAGACCTTGGCACTTGTACTTCCTGTTTGATTTTCTGCCTATATGGAGGGAGGAGTCGTGATCTGATTTGCCGAAGGGAGGGCGGGGGAGGGCCTTGTAGCCAACCCGGAAGGGGGAGTAACAACGGTTGAGAGTTTTTGAAGTGTGAGTACTACAGGCAATGCGTTGATAGAACTTCAGTAGCATTTTCCTCCAATTTGCTTTGTTTCATACGGAATAGAATGAGTATGTGTGTGTGTATCTGTATGTATTGTGTGTGTGTGTGTGTGTGTTCCCACGTGTTGTGTGTGAGTATGTTTTACACATTTCATCAACATCTATTAATTATATTAACAGGCTGTTTTGTATCTCTAGTTTACAGTGTCTCTACAGTTGATAGGCATGTTAAACTATTCAAATGATCCCCTGACATCCACAGTATTCTGAATTCTGTTTGTCTCTGGCAATAAAGATTTTATGATATTTGTTGGTTGTTTTGAAAATAGACTTAGAAAAACTCATGTTAACATTATACATATTTTAACTTCCTTCAAGCCACAGAGGGAGTGGGAATAATGGCATTACCATTTTATTTTCAGACATTTCAAATTGTGAATTGTCTGCAAACTCAGTTTCACCCCATCTCCCATCAGCTTTAGAGATGGTTAATCCATAGTGTGAGATACTGTGAGAGAGATTATTCTCTGTGCTCTGCAGAGGCTTATTCAACAAGCTGAGATGGAGAGAGCTGAAACACACAGGTCAGACAGTCACATTCCATTAGGGTTGTAAAGCTACCGGTAGTTTCCGAAAGTTAACGGAATCGTCAGTAATTTTGGTAATTAACAAAAAATATATGGCAATCTATTGCAATTTTGGTAATTTATACTTGAGTAACTGAATTTTTTATATCTGTGGTCCATATTGTCCATCAGTTTCTAGTAGAACCATATGGTTCAAGAGATAATTGCCTAATTAATTTAAAAAATAATCTAATCAACAATGGCATTATTTTCAATTAACTCTGCAACTCTTAAAACTATTGACATTTTTCACAACTGCCAGCAGTTTGACACCAAAACATGTACAACAAATATTTACTGACATAGTTCCAATAAATAAGTGTGTAAAAAAATTAAACACCAACGGTATTCACTAAATTGATGGTTTATATTTAGGATCATGTTTTACAGCTTTTTCATTCTATTTATTTTTTATTTAAAAATCATCTTATTTAATTATTTCATATATTTTACATGTGATAAAGACACACAGAGGGCCAGAGATCATTACAGACACCTGTAAAAATCTGAAATACCCAAAGGGGCCGCTAGATGTCTTGTGATAGATTACATAAAATCCTTCAAAGATACCAGTTTTCTGGTAAACTGGTCAAGTTTATTTTATGCACTTTGATATTATACTTGGATAATGAAAATCGCTTTACAAATGTAATACATTATTATTATTATTATTAAACGTTGAAAGTTTCCAGTAATATAACCTCCTTTTGCAACCCTGCATCCCATTATCTAATGCTACCTGCTTGTCTCCCAAAAGTATCACTCAGCAGAACAACACACACATAAGCACGCGTGCACGCGCACGCGCACACACACGCACACGGACATACACACACACTAAGCTGTAGGACAGGAAGAGGAGTGGAGGAGTGAGTGAGTCATTACAACCGAAGAATTTTAGACTAATGACAGTGGCACCCCGACACACACACACACGCACACACACACGCACCACCTCCCCAGCCGCCCCCTCTTTTAATCTCCAGAGAAGCTGTGAGATTTGATTACGATGACTTTTACAAACACACGCTCCACATGAGACCAGACATGTCCATTCATCTCACAGAGAGAGAGAGTAGAAGGAGAGAGAGCGAGGGGGAGGAAGAGAAAGAGACGGAGAGAGAGAGAAAGAGAGAGAGAGGGATAGGGAGAGAGATGAGAGACAGAGACAGAGAGAAGGAGAACATGATGGAAAGAGATACTCTAATCAGTGGAGTTTGTCCAGAGAGCACTACAGATTTATATACACACACAAATATAAGCACAGGCACGCACACACAATCCTCACTTTAATATTCCATGTCTTTGATTCGTAAGGTTTAACATTGTTCTGTGTCAAATTACACACTGCAAGATAAATAGTCTGCCTCTGAGAGGGAGGAAAAAATAGAACTAACAAATGTGGGGTTCCTAGTCTGACAGGGGAGAAGAGAGAGAGGAGAGAGGAGAGGTTAGGAGGATGGAGGCAGATGGGGGGATAGAGGAGAGAGAGGAGGGGGAGAAGATGCTATGATGGAGGTAGAGGGTTTGGGAAGGAGCATACTGGAAACTGAACAATTTGAAACCAGGCCAACAATTCAAAATGTGCTCTATCTTACAGAACGTTAGTGTGTCTGGAAAGGGTTCCACCTGAGCACAGTGCCTATTTCACACCCTTCACACTCCTCAAGGACCAAAGCCACCAATCCCCCTGTGACGTAGCGTCTGACAGCTCGGATGGGCTCTGCATATATCACTACACAGGAGCAGAAGAACATTAACTCACACTAAAAAGTAATGAAGTATCTGATGCCCTTATGTAGCAGAGGTGTTTTGGTGAACCTCCCTCGTACTATTACCTGTATGAGTAGCCTAACCTTGCCTAAGTAAAACCAGAGAACTCGTGATAGCAAGCAGAGATAATGTCTAGTTTGTCGTGTGGAAAATTTGGGTTTGATATGGACAGTTTCTCTAGTTGTGTAAGGTAAAGGTGGCTGAGGGCAGTGGTGTTGTGGTGCCTGGAGAAGTGGGTATGCTCTAATTTTGCAAAAACGACCCCGCGGCAAAGAAAAGGCACCCTGTGTGAGAAACAGTGACATGCACTCTGAATTACCTAACATTATGAATCCCATATTGTTCTTTCACAGTCAGGACAACCCAAGCTGTACTGTTCATATTGGTCTTCACAGTCAGACCAACCCAAGCTGTACTGTTCATATTGGTCTTTCACAGTCAGACCAACCCAAGCTGTACTGTTCATATTAGTCTTTCACAGTCAGACCAACCCAAGCTGTACTGTTCATATTGGTCTTTCACAGTCAGGACAACCCAAGCTGTACTGTTCATATTGGTCTTTCACAGTCAGCACAACCCAAGCTGTACTGTGCAGTAGGCTAATAGTAGGCCTACCGTTGAAACAGATCAACTGAGTCAGACATTCACAGGTTTCAGATTAACCCCAATTTTCTCAGGTTTTCATTCTCAAAATCATACTTTTATTTCCAGAAAAACAACTAAATGGTATGTTCTAAATCCATAACAAATAACCTCACGTTGATCTCTGGGGTCATACCTAAGATTTGGAAAAAATGCCTATGTGCTGCCTCTGCACAAAGGTGGGGATACTAGTGACCCTGGATAATTATCAACCAATCTCTAAGCTGTCTTGTCTTGCAAAAATGTTAGTCATTGGTAAATGTACAGCTGCGCTCTTTCTTGTCTGACAACTGCATACTGAACAAATTTCAGTCCGGTTTTAGACCGGGCTGAAACGTTATCACAGCCACCACACTGGTTGTAAATGATAATGTTACAGCCTTGGATAAGAAGTTGAACTCGGCTGCTTTGTTTGTTGACCTGTTGAAGGCTTTCGATACAGTTGATCATTCTCTTCTGCTGAAGAGACTGACCTCACTGGGGTTGGCCTCAGATACATGTTTGTTGTTTCAGAATTGTCTCAGTGATAGATCTCAGGCTATTATTGCAGATGGGTTCAAATCAGATTTTGTCACTGTTCACAAAGGAGTCCCACAAGGTTCGATTTTAGGTCCTCCCTATATACATAAATGATATCTGTAACTCAGTGAAAAAAATGCAACTTTCATTTCTACGCTGATGACACAGTACTATATGCCACAGCCCCATCACTCGCTCAAGCGTTTACATTCCTGCAGTTTGACTGTCAATTGCTTCAAAATGCACTTGTAGATCTTAGGCTGGTGCTTAATTCAAGTAAAACTAAGTATATGGTATTTTCCCGATCCAAAAATATACAATTGGAAAATGTGAACCCATGATGCCACTCTTTTGGAACGTGTGCCCAGCAATAAATACCTTGGAATTTGCTTAGATGATAATCTCTCTTTTAAAACTCATATAACTGACCTGATAAAGAAGCTGAAATTGAGAATTTCATTTTTTTTATAGAAATAAATCTTGTCTGTCATCAAATAATCATGATATCATTCTGACAGGTAGACATAGGCTACTTTGTAGCTAGTTAACATTTAATAAAGAAGGTTTTCTGGAAAGCCTTTCCATCTACCAGAAGATGGTTAGGCATATCATTAGCATTACTATATTTTCCCTGTTCCTTAATTGTTTGAAACCTGGACGTTTTACATCATATTATGAGGCATGTCTGACCTTGCTTCAAAGTAGCCTATAGCCAAAATCCCACCATAGAAACATGGAGGCAATTATTTTTTATAAAACTCATTATGCATTCTCCTGTTCTATTGGTTTTCTTTCAACTTTCTTTCATTGTCTAGCAGCCAAAGACATTATCCTAATCATATTAGCAACCATGATAGTTTCTGGATCTTTAAATCCCCCCTCTTTCTAACATATATTTCCATCTCTGTCCATGAAACCGCTTGCATGGGCAATGCGCATTTTAAAACGCTGTTATTTTGTCCTGCAAATTGCATTTTGGAACAATTACACGTTGGCCTACAGCCGTGTGTACATTGCTGCGCATAAATTGTGAAGAAAGAATAGTTTATCAACATTTTAAGGTAAACATTCCGATCTGTTCCATTGTCCCTATTAATTGATACGGTGTATACCTCCATTACACTACTATGATATGTATCAGAAGGGATTAAGAAGTGAGTATAAGCAATGCCCACTGAAAAATGAGTGGGAATACGGCATATACAGTGCCTTCGGAAAGTATTCAGACCCTTTACCCCATGACACACAATACCCCATAATGACAAAGCAAAAAAAGGTTTTTACATATTTTGCAAATGTCTTTTAAAAAAAAACGGAAATATCACATTTACATAAGTATTCAGACCCTTTCGTCAGTACTTTGCTGAAGCACCGTTGGCAAATATTACAGCCTCAAGTCTTCTTGGGTATGACGCTACAAGCTTGGCACACCTGTATTTAGGGAGTTTCTCCCATTCTTCTCTGCAGATCCTCTCAAGCTCTGACAGGTTTGATGGGGAGCGTTGCTGAACAGCTATTTGCAGGTCTCTCCAAAGATGTTTGATCGGGTTCAAGTCCGGGCTCTGGCTGGGCACTCAAGGACATTCAGAGACTTGTCCCGAAGCCTTTGCTCCGTTCATCTTCGCCTCGATCCTGACTAGTCTCCCAGTTCCTGCCGCTAAAAAACATCCCCACAGCATGATGCTGCCACCACCATGCTTCACCATACGGATGGTGCCAGGTTTCCTCCAGACATGACGCTTGGCATTCAGGCCAAAGAGTTCAATCAGACAAGAGAATCTTGTTTCTCATGGTGTCTTTAGGAGCCTTTTGGCAAACTCCAAGTGGGCTGTCATGTGTCATGTGGTACTCTTCCCGATCTGTGCCTGTCTCTGAACTCTACGGCAATTCCTTCGACCTCATGACTTGGTTTTTGCTCTGACATGCACTGTCAACTGTGGGACCTTACATAGACAGATGTGTGCCTTTCCAAATCATGTCCAATTAATTGAATTTTCCACAGGTGGACTCCAATCAAGCTGTAGAAACATCTCAAGGATGATCAATGGAAAGAGGATGCACCTGAGCTCAATTTAGAGTCTCATAGCAAAGAGTCTGAATACTTATGTAAATAAGGTATTTCTGTTTTTTCTGTTTTTGAATACATTTGCACAAAACAAAAACTGTTTTCGCGTTTTCATTATGGGGTATTTTGTGTAGATTGCTGAGGAATTATTCTTATTTAATCCATTTTAGTATAAGGCTGTAACATAACAAAATGTGGAAAAAGTCAATGACTATGAATACTTACTAAAGGCACTGTACCTGCGTACACCCTCCACTACACCACTGGCTGAGGGCGAGGCGGGTACAGGCTCTAAAGATCGTGACAAGGAATATTTTATACAGAACAAAATTGCAGGCTGAGTTATAACACAGAAACAGAGACCTTGACTAGATCAAACCCAGGGAGAAACACAGAGACACCTTGAAATTATCAAACCCAGTGAAAACGGTCACACACCTTCAAACACAGTCTGAGTCAAAGGAGTTCATTATCTGCTCATTATACTAGGGACAGACAGACAGGCATGATCTCACCTGATTACGGTTTGACCACACACACACACACACACACACACACACACAGGGTAGGATGAGAGATAAAGAAAGAGATTGAACCAGACAGAGAGAAAAATAGAGACAGATAAATAAAGATATAAAAAGAGAGAGATACAAAGTGAGAGAGAAAGATAGAAAGAGAGAGCAAGATCTGCTCTTTTAAAAGCCTGAAGGACTAATTAGTGATTATAACTAGGTTTTCTCCAAACACATGAAATATTTCTCACACTCCAAAAGCAGAGGGATGATTAAAAATAAAATAATATGAATCACACACAAAAAGGTGAATAAAAACTCTCCCTCCGGTGGTGTGTGTGTGTGTGTGTGTGTTGGCGTCGCTGCCCCTCGTTAATCCATACTTGACTCTGGTAAACGACAGCGGCACAGGGCTCACTGTCGACTGGAGAGGTCACAACCTCAGGCTGTGATACTGGAGACAACACACACACACACACAGGCTCTCTCTCTCTCTCCCACACACACACCCATGCTCACATACACACATCCAGGCACGCACACAGTTTTTCCAGTGAATTTCAAGGCAAATAATTTTGTCTTTGTTCAAATAGCAGCCAATTTATTTAATGCCCCACTATGCCAGTACTGATGCCAGTACTTCTGTAGGAGAGCAGTTTGGTGTAAAATAGTGTGGATGGCAGATATTGTCAATTCAAACATTACAGCGACCTTTAATCAAGATCAAGGGCGACCTTCAATTCCAATAATGATAGAGAACTAAAACCTAGCTATGTGTGATGACCTTCCTATTGCAGTTAGAACCTAGCGTACTACCAGCAGAAACACCTCTGGGTCCTGCTGATGTTCTGACCTCCACTGTCTGGAGCCGTGGAGGACCTAACCCAGCAGTGCCTGCAATTTTTTAAACTTTAATTTCCCTAGTAGGCAATCATGCAAACACATTTATTTTTTATTGTGATTTTATTGCATCAGTGGTATTCAATACTATGTATAATCTTCTGTTCTCTATCCATGGAATTAGTCGTTCTCTATCCATGGAATTAGTCGTTCTCTATCCATGGAATTAGTCGTTCTCTATCCATAGAATTAGTCGTTCTCTATCCATGGAATTAGTCGTTCTCTATACATGGAATTAGTCGTTCTCTATCCATGGAATTAGTCGTTCTCTATCCATAGAATTAGTCGCTCTCTATCCATGGAATTAGTCGTTCTCTATCCATAGAATTAGTCGCTCTCTATCCATGGAATTAGTCGTTCTCTATCCATGGAATTAGTCGTTCTCTATCCATGGAATTAGTCGTTCTCTATCCATAGAATTAGTCGTTCTCTATCCATGGGATTAGTCGTTCTCTATCCATGGGATTAGTCGTTCTCTATCCATGGAATTAGTCGTTCTCTATCCATGGAATTAGTCGTTCTCTATCCATGGGATTAGTCGTTCTCTATCCATGGAATTAGTCGTTCTCTATCCATGGGATTAGTCGTTCTCTATCCATGGGATTAGTCGTTCTCTATCCATGGAATTAGTCGTTCTCTATCCATGGGATTAGTCGTTCTCTATCCATGGGATTAGTCGTTCTCTATCCATGGGATTAGTCCACTGCACCGCCAGGATGGAGCCAGCATGCCATGTTATTTTACTCATACAAAGCTGTTCATTTTAGTCTATTCAAACACACCCATTTAAAAGGAAACAAGCACTCATTAAGATCAGGTGTGGCCAATTAGTGGGCCAACACACCTGAACACACTTACCAAGATAGAGGATAGAGAAATGTTTGTTAATGCTGAGAATGGAATGTATATGTTTTCAAATAACATTCTTAGAATGTTCTCTGAATGTTACTAAAGTTTTCTTAAATGTGGTGAGCCAAGCAACTATCCTGCAACATTCCCAGAAAGTTGTGGGAAGGTTGTATGCAAAATAAACATAGGACAACCAAGCTCTCACCAAGCTCTAAGAAACATATGGTTCTCAGAACATTATGTGCTAGCTGGGGAGCCCTGCTCTAAATGCTCCCCTCACACCTCTATCAGCTATCAGCTAGTTAACATTAGCACCTCTGTGTCTGTTAATGTGTGTGTGTGTGTGTGCGTGCGGGTGGGTGTAGGAGAAGGAACATAATGAGACACATGCTGCTCTGACTCAATCAGCAAAGTCAATTAGAGCTAATTGACAGTCTTCTGTGTGTGTGTGTGTGTGTGTGTGTGTGTGTGTGTGTGTGCTAATTAACAGTCGCCCCAGCAAGAGCTCATTAGGAAGAGAAACCGAGGCTCACTCTCCACTAGATACACACTAGAGAAAAATCATTGTGTGTGTGTGTGTGTGTGTCCTTCGTTAGGCCTTTAGGATAGGCTCTTTGATGTGGGAGCAGAAAGGTCTGGGTGAGCATGTCTCAGATTAACACTGCCTCTGTTACTATGGGAACCTATACACCCACCCACACACACACACACACACACACACACACAGACACACACACACACACACACACACACACACACACACACACACACAGTGGAGGAATGCACTATTCAGGCATGGCAGGCGGTGCATGTGTGTTTGTGTGTGTGCACGTACATCATCTGTTCAACCGCTTGTTCACACAATCATGTAAGCATCATGCAGCAACATCACTAGATACACGTGTAAAATATCAAACAGAAAAAACAGGCAACAATGACAGACTGCAGTTTCCTTGCTATCTATCTACTATATTTTACAATATTCTTAAATGTTTATGATCATATTACCATATACTCCAAATAATGAATCATTAGTTCATTATTAAACACTGATGGATGCTTTGATATTGTAGACCAGTACACCTTCTATTGTGTTTGTCATTGACATCATTTTTTTGTGTCATACGTAAAATGTATGCACACATGACTGTAAGTCTCTTTGGATAAAAGTCTGCCAAATGGTATATATTATTATACGTATACACTGTATTATACGTATGCACTGAGTATACAAATCATTAGGAACACCTTCCTAATATTGAGTTGTACCCCTTTTTGCACTCAGAACAGCCTCAATTCGTCAGGACATGGACTCAAGTTTTCAAGATATGTAACTTTCAAAATACAGAAATCATCCCAGTATGATGCATTTTGCATCATATGATGCAAAATGATTTCTGTATTTTAAAAGTTAAATATCTTGAAAACTTTATTGCTGACAAGCAAAACATTTTGAGACTATGTCAACAATGGACTAATGAAACAAATACCAAAATATCATTTTTGTGTGGAGTTTTCCTTTAAGCTATAGTGTATTACTATGGGAACACATCCACCCCCAGTCTTTTACTGAACAGAAGCCTCAGCCATCCCCTCTGCCCTACAGGGAGAAATCCATCCCTTCATCCCCCAATCTTTTCACACATCACTGGGTGCAGAACACAGAGAGAGGGAATGAGTCAGGGGGAGAGGGAAAGAGAAAGAATGAGATAAGAGGAGAAGGAGTGGATGGAGTGTGAAAGAGAGGAGGGAGAGAATGAGATATAGGAGAGGAGGAGGGAGAAAGGTAGGTAGAATAAGAGAGAGAAAATGCAGGGCCCACACCTCAGTGATCTGGAGAGGTGAAAAGGTTGAGGGGAGCCATGCATGACAAGATCATATTCAAACACACAGAGTGGGGTGAGGTAAGGATATCAGTCTTCCTACTGAGAGTCAGAAGGATTAAATCTGTGCTAATCAGAATTGTCCTTATCCTGACACGCCGCATTAATCCCACACACACCCAAACACACACAGACTAATCCCATACACACACTCCCACCAGGAACCACAGTGACCCAGCATGCAGCAACACCCAAACAGCATGACCCCACTATACACACACCTTTTACCCTCTTACACACTAGCACACTATGTCACGTCCTGACCAGCAGGTGGAGTAGGTGTTAAATGTTGGTCAGGGCGTGGCAGAAGAAGTTGGGTTTTCTTTGTTCTGTCTAGGTTGGGTGTTTCTATGTAGAGGTAATTGGGGTGGACTTCCAATTGAAGGCAGCTGTGTGGTGTTGCCTTTGATTGGAAGTCCTATATTAGTTGGGTGTGTTTGTCTGTGTGTTTGTGGGGAATTGTTGTGAGCACTGCTTTGTTTGGGTTAGCCTGCCACACGGCACATTGTGAGTATTGTTTGTTGTTTTGTTTTTTCTCAAGTGGATACTTTACATGTTTTTATCAGTAATAAACATGAGTATCCACACTTCCGCTACGCCTTGGTCCTCCTTCGACGACAATCGTGACAGAATTCCCCACCAACACAGGACCAAGCAGCGGAAGAAGGCTGGCAAGGACTGGGAGACCGAGAGGCACCCCCAAGAATTTTTTAGGGGGGGGCACAAGGGCTGTGTGACGGAGCTGCCCGCCAGTCAACAGTCGTCGGAGCTGCCCGCCAGTCAACAGTCGTCAGAGCTGCCCGCCAGTCAACAGTCGTCAGAGCTGCCCGCCAGTCAACAGTCGTCAGAGCTGCCCGCCAGTCAACAGTTGTCAGAGCTGCCCGCCAGTCAACAGTTGTCAGAGCTGCCCGCCAGTCAACAGTCGTCAGAGCTGCCCGCCAGTCAACAGTCGCCAGAGAGGTCAGACTGCGCTGAACTGCCGGAGTGGCCAGACTGCCCTGAACTGCCAGAGTGGCCCGACTGCCCTGAACTGCCGGAGTGGCCCGACTGCCCTGAACTGCCGGAGTGGCCCGACTGCCCTGAACTGCCGGAGTGGCCCGACTGCCCTGAACTGCCGGAGTGGCCCGACTGTCCCGAGTGGCCAGACTGCCCAGACTGTCCCGAGTTGCCAGACTGCCCCGAGTTGCCAGACTGCCCCGACTGTCCCGAGTTGCCAGACTGCCCCGAGCTGCCGGAGTGGCCAGACTGCCCCGAACTGCCGGAGTGGCCAGACTGCCCAGACTGTCCCGAGTTGCCAGACTGTCCCGAGTTGCCAGACTGCCCAGACTGTCCCGAGTTGCCAGACTGTCCCGAGTTGCCAGACTGCCCAGACTGTCCCGAGTTGCCAGACTGTTCCGAGTTGCCGGACTGCCCGGACTGCCCCGAGCCGCCGGACTGCCCAGACTGCCTGGAACGGCCAGAACCTGAGCCGCCTCCAACATAGGTGGGTTGGGGAGGGGGGGTGTAGCACAGTGCCGTCGTTGACGGCAGCCACCCTCCCTTCCCTCCCTGTAGTTAGGGGGACATTTTCGGGTTGTTTTGTGTTTTTTCTTTTGAAGGTGCATTCGGGGTCTGCACCTTTAGGGGGGGGTAATGTCACGTCCTGACCAGCAGGTGGAGTAGGTGTTAAGTGTTGGTCAGGGCATGGCAGAAGAAGTTGGGTTTTCTTTGTTCTGTCTAGGTTGGGTGTTTCTATGTAGAGGTAATTGGGGTGGACTTCCAATTGAAGGCAGCTGTGTGGTGTTGCCTTTGATTGGAAGTCCTATATTAGTTGGGTGTGTTTGTCTGTGTGTTTGTGGGGAATTGTTGTGAGCACTGCTTTGTTTGGGTTAGCCTGCCACACGGCACATTGTGAGTATTGTTTGTTGTTTTGTTTTTTCTCAAGTGGATACTTTACATGTTTTTATCAGTAATAAACATGAGTATCCACACTTCCGCTGCGCCTTGGTCCTCCTTCGACGACAATCGTGACACTATTAGGTGACCCCCGAAGAGAGGAAGGCGAAAGGGAAAGGGGAATACCTAGTCAGTTGCATAACTTAATGCATTCAACCGAAATGTGTCTTCCGCATTTAACCCAACCCCTCTGAACGCTCAGAGAGAGGTAACGATACATAGGGCATTCTCACTGAATAGAGTTATCGGGAAGGACATTTCAATTTACATAATATGTTCATCCACTTTTCAATTTACATAACTAAAGCTAACAACACATCTTCATCAGGTAATGTTTGCCAATCAAAAATGTACGATTACCCCTCTAATACGAATAGAAAAGTACAGTAGGCATACCTTACAACATTACAACTAACCATGTGTAAGTACCACGTGTAAGTACAATTTCATCATAATGCATGATTCAATTAATGAAATAACCTGTTTTTCCCTCCCCATGTGTTGCATACACATGTACACTACCAAAAAAGGTCCAGCAATGCATACAATCAGACAAACTAATAAACAAAACCATCAATAAAAATAAATAAATATGTTTCTCATTATTTATTTGCTCTTATCTACATGAACTGAATGTGGGGGAATGCCAGATATTTTGGAAACATGTGGTCTGCCTTTGATGTTATAGAAAATATTGTCAGTGTGTTAAAGTAGGGGACTATCTGATTTCAAGAATAGTGTTATTCATTTCTTTGCCACAAGCACAGACAGATGAATATATTTGTTCTGATTTTTGTTCCATGGATCTAGTTCACTAGTCCCAAACAGACACAAGCTGGGCATGAGAAGGATATAAATCTGTAAACATTCTGAAATTGTGTTGATTACCGACTCCCAAAACATTGAAATAAGATTACATGTCCAAAACATGATAAAAAGTAACATTTTTCCTCTTACAGATCAAATCAAATGTATTTATATAGCCCTTCTTACATCAGCTGATATCTCAAAGTGCTGTACAGAAACCCAGCCTAAAACCCCAAACAGCAAGCAATGCAGGTGTAGAAGCACGGTGGCTAGGAAAAACTCCCTAGGAAAAACTCCCTAGAAAGGCCAAAACCTAAGAAGAAACCTAGAGAGGAACCAAGCTATGAGGGGTGGCCAGTCCTCTTCTGGCTGTGCCGGGTGGAGATTATAACAGCACCAACAAAGGAAAGACATCATTATTCTATGCTTATTTAAACCTGTAAATCGTGTTCCCATTTCAATCTAGTAACATTGGTGTCTACTGGCATATAATCTAACAACAATTTATAAACCCTAGAAATAAACGTATTATTTAGTAATACATCAAGTTTAGATAATGTGGGTTTCACAAGAGAACCCTGTTTCAATTTAACCATTATTTCAGACTTGAAAAAATCTAAACAAATGGTCAGATGGAATACAGAATTCATCTCGTTATTGTTGAAAAGAACAAAAAGTACCATCCTAGAAGAAGTGGTACATTTCCCTTAAACCCTTGTTGTGCCAGGATTTAAATGTAGCATCATTAAAACAGGATGAAAAGCAGGGATTCCTTTATATGGGAGCAAAAGGGGAGAGAGATGCATTGTAACCCAGTAATTTATGAGTTCCTTTCCATACTTCCCTGGGTTATTCATAATCTTCTTTATCTCTTCCAGGCCAAAATAGGGCAGGTATTTCAACTCATATGCTAAAGTGGCAAAGGATTCTAGCCTTGCCCAATAACTTAATGAGGGAGAAAACCATTGCTTAACTTGGGAGAGTTGGGCTGCCCAATAGTAAAGTTTTAGGTTGGGTAAATTCAGACCACCCGCATTATATGGAAGATACAGGACCTGCAGATGAATTCTGGGTGATTTGTTATTCCAAATAAATGAGGATAAGATGCTCTGCATGTTTTGTTTTTTTAATGCAGAGAGGGTGACATTGGAAGATTCTGAAACAAATAAAGAAATGTTGTTAATATTGACATTCTGATTACATTAACTCTGCCCACAAGAGAAGTAGGAATTAAGTACATGCTTTTCAAGTCATTGGTAACCATTTCAATAACAGGAATGTAGTTCAAGTTATACAAATCATGTACACTGAGTGTACCAAACATGAGTTGGCTGGATGTCCTTTGGGTGGTGGACCATTCTTTATTCACAAAGGAAACTGTTGAGCGTGAAAAGACCATCTGAGTTGCTGTTCTTGACAAAAACCAGTGCACCTGGCACCTACTACCATACCCCGTTCAAAAGCACATACATTTTTGGTTTCGCCCATTCACCCTCTGAATGGCACATCTACACAATAAATGTCTCAATTGTCTCAAGGCTTAAAAATCCTTCTTTAACCTGTCTCCTCCCCTTCATCTACAATGATTGAAGTGGATTTAACAAGTGACATCAATAAGGAATCATAGCTTTCACCTGGATTCCCCTGGTCAGTCTATGTCATGGAAAGAGTAGATGTTATTAATATTTTGCATACTCAGTGTACATTACTGGGTATGAAAATTCCGAAGTACGTAGCCCTTTCCTGCAGTCAAATTACCTAGTGTCCTAATGGGTGGAATGTTATTCATATTTTTCATAATTTCATAATTAATGATAACGGCAAAAATAACGGCAAAAATCCGGTGTTTATATGTTAAACAGTTTTATTATATTTCAGTCTTCTGTAATGTATATAAAGTGTAATATTGGGATGCACACTCAAAATGTAATACATCTAAACTCTATATCTGACATGGTACAGGTGTCTTCTTTTGTTAAGCCCATAACCATGTGAGGTGTATACTTTGGAAATAATTCCTTTCATTTGGTCATGTGATCTAATCATGGTGGCATAGGGGTTCTATGACCAAAGCAAAAAGTTCTGCACTGGTCGGACAGCCTTGCCTTGTCCCTCGAGACAACAGGAAGAGGGCTGAGTATTGGGTGTGGGTTTTAAAGCTGCAGTTTGAAACTTTTTGACCTGACCAAATTCACATAGAAATGTGAGTTATAGATCTGTCATTCTCATTGAAAGCAAGTCTAAGAAGTGGTAGATCTGTTCAATATGCGCTATTTCTATGCTTCCCGTTCTTAAGTTTTGTTTTTGTGCCTTTTACTTTCCGTTTTGTACACAATACAATATTTTTAGTTATGGAAAGATATTTTACAGCAATTTAGATGGTACAATGATTCTCTACAGTATACTTGCTTGTTTTGTTACATAAACTGAAATTAGGCGAACTATTAGAATTTTAGCAACCAGTAAATGGCGGAGCGATTTCTGTGTAACGCATCTTAACTACTGTCACCAGTGAATTATAAATAATTTGAGTACAAAAGACAAAACCTTGATAATACAGACATAACGTACAGGTACGTCCATTCCACTCTGTCGAATGCTGTTTCAGCATCAAGGGAGACTACAACATTTGGGGTCTTAAGAACATTAGTATAAAAAGAATGTCAAAATATATACGTAAATTATCATCAGGGGAGAGACGACCCTGAACAAAACCAGTTTGGTCTGTGTGGATGAGATTGGGCAGCACAGATTCCAGGCGCAGAGTTAATATTTGTGAAATCAACATATAATCAACATTTAAAAGTGACACTGGTCTATGGGGGCGGCAGGTAGCCTAGTGGTTAGAGCATTGGGCCAGTCACCGAAAGGTTGCTGGAAGGAATCCCCGAGTTGACAAGGTAAAACAATATGTCGCTCTGCCCCTGAACAGTTAACCCACTGTTCCTAGGCCTTTTTTTCTTGAAGCAATGGCTTTTTTCTGGCCACTCCAATACCTTGACTTTGTTGTCCTTAAGCCATTTTTCCATAACTTTGGAAGTATGCTTGGGGTCATTGTCCAATTGGAAGACCCATTTGCGACCAAGTTTTAACTTCCTGACTGATGTCTTGAGATGTTGCTTTAATATCCACATAATTTTCCATCCTCATAATGCCATCTATTTTGTGAAGTGCACCAGTCCCTCCTGCAGCAAAGCACCCCCACAACATGATGCTGCCACCCCCGTGCTTCACGGTTGGGATGGTGTTCTTCGGCTTGCAAGCATCCCCTTTATCCTCCAAACATAACGATGGTCATTATGGACAAACAGTTCTATTTTTGTTTCATCAGACCAGAGGACATTTCTCCAGAAAGTACGATCTTTGTCCCCATGTGCAGTTGCAAACTGTAGTCTGGCTTTTTTATGGCGGTTTTGGAACAGTGGTTCCTTTCTTGCTGAGTAGCCTTTCCGGTTATGTCGATATAGGACTCGTTTTACTGTGGATATAGACACTTTTCGACCCCTTTCCTCCTGCATCTTCACAAGGTCCTTTGCTGTTGTTCTGGGATTGATTTGCAGTTTTCGGCACCAAAGTAAGTTCATCTCTGGGAGACAGAATGCGTCTCCTTCCTGAGCGGTATGACGGCTGCGTGGTCCCATGGTGTTTATACTTGCGTACTACTGTTTGTACAGATGAATGTGGTACCTTCAAGCGTTTGGATTTTTTTTCTGAGGTCTTTTCTTTTGATTTTCCCACGATGTCAAGCAAAGAGGCACTGAGTTTGAAGGTAGGCCTTAAAATACATCCACAGGTACACCTCCAATTGACTCAAATGATGACATTTAGCCTATCAGAAGCTTCTAAAGCCATGACATCATTTTCTGGAAGTTTCCAAGCTGTTTAAAGGCACAGTCAACTTAGTGTATGTTAACTTCTGACCCACTGGAATTGTGATACAGTGAATTATAAGTGAAATAATCTGTCTGTAAACAATTGTTAGAAAAATTACTTGTGTCATGCACAAAGTAGATGTCCTAAACGACTTGCCAAAACTAGTTTGTTAACAAGAAATTTGTGGAGTGGTTGAAAAATGAGTTTTAATGACTCCAACCTAAGTGTATGTAAACTTCCGACTTCAACTGTATATACTGAGATCCTGTGACACTTAGATTGCACACAGGTGGACTTCAACAAATTATGTGACTTCTCAAGGTAATTGATTGCACCTGATCTTATTTAGGGGCTTCATAGCAAAGGGGTGAATACATATGCACGCACCACTTTTCCATTTTTATAAAAAAAATAATAATATGTAAACAAGTAATTTCTTTCATTTCACTTCATCAATTTGGACTATTTTGTGTATGTCCATTACACGAAATACAAATAAAAATCCATTTAAATTACAGGTTGTAACGCAACAAAATAGGAAAAACGCCAAGGGGGATGAATACTTTTGCAAGGCACTGTACAGGCTTCAGGGTATCCCAGACCATTAAAGGGCATACTGCTGTGTTCCGGTGCCCTTCAAATAAAAAATGGAAGTGATTATTAACATAATCAATCATTGATGATTTGCTAGGAGCTATATGTTGAATCTCCAAGATGGTGGTGTCATAGGAGGTCCTTCAAATTCATTGGGGAAAAAACAGGGCAGAGGGGTCAGATACAATTCTAGGAAAATAAACAACTTGAAATCTTGGAGAAAAAATAATTATGGAACAAAAAAGTATATTCTTGAATAGGATTTGTGTACATAATAAAAATAATAGCCCCTTTCATTAGAATGTGTTGTTCTCCATACTTCTTGAATTCCCAAATCTTGAGTGTTAAAACCTGTTGGGGCTAGGGGGCAGTATTTGCACGGCCGGATAAAAAAACGTACCCGATTTAATCTGGTTCCTACTCCTGCCCAGAAACTAGAATATGCATATAATTAGTAGATTTGGATAGAAAACACTCTAAAGTTTCTAAAACTGTTTGAATGGTGTCTGTGAGTATAACAGAACTCATATGGCAGGCCAAAACCTGAGAAGATTCTATACAGGAAGTGCCCTGTCTGACCATTTCTTGTCCTTCTGTAGCCTCTCTATCAAAAATACAGCATCTCTGCTGTAACGTGACATTTTCTAAGGCTTCCATTGGCTCTAGGAAGGCGCCAGAAAGTGGAATGATAGCTCTGCAGTCTCTGGGCGAAAAACAGCAGGGGTTTTTGTGAGTGGTCCTTCTGAGGACAATGACACTGGCGTGCGCATGCACGAGACGACTCCATTTGTTTCTTTCACTTTTTGAACGAATACAACGTCTCCCGGTTGGAATATTATCGCTATTTTACGAGAAAAATTGCATAAAAATGTATTTAAACAGCCTTTGACATGCTTCGAAGTACGGTAATGGAATATTTAGAAATGTTTTGTCACGAAACGCGCCGGTGCGTCACCCTTCGGATAGTTACCTGAATGCACGAACAAAACGGAGCTATTTCAATATAACTATGGATTATTTTGAACCTAAACAACATTTGTTGTTGAAGTAGAAGTCCTGGGAGTGCATTCTGACGAAGAACAGCAAAGGTAATCCAATTTTTCTTATAGTAAATCTGAGTTTGGTGAGTGCCAAACTTGGTGGGTGTCAAAATAGCTAGCCGTGATGGCCGGGCTATGTACTCAGAATATTGCAAAATGTGCTTTCACCGAAAAGCTATTTTAAAATCGGACACCACGATTGCATAAAGGAGATCTGTATCTATAATTCTTAAAATAATTGTTATGTTTTTTGTCAACGTTTATCGTGAGTAATTTAGTAAATTCACCGCAAGTTTGCTGTGGGTATGCTAGTTCTGAGCATCACATGCTAATGTAAAAAGCTGTTTTTTGACATAAATATGAACTTGATTGAACAAAACATGCATGTATTGTATAACATAATGTCCTAGGAGTGTCATCTGATGAAGATCATCAAAGGTTAGTGCTGCATTTAGCTGTGGTTTTGGTTTTTGTGACATATATGCTTGCTTTGAAAATGGCTGTGTGATTATTTTTGGAGGGTATAATCCTCACATAATCTAATGTTTTGCTTTCGTTGTAAAGCCTTTTTGAAATCGGACAGTATGGTTAGATTAACAAGAGTCTTATCTTTAAAATGGTGTAAAATAGTCATATGTTTCAGAAATTGAAGGTATAGCATTTTTTAGGTGTTTGTATTTCGCGCCACGCTATACTATTGGATATTGGTGAGGCGTTCCCCTAACAGGTTAGGTTAAGGACAAGTATGACAGGATTGTTATGTAGTTATCCCTAGGACCAGGAATTTATCCAGGAGTTTTTTCTTTCAAACCATACTGTGTGACCTGTCTAGAAAAAATCTAGTCCATCATGGCCCATATAAAACCTTTATTTATTTTTTACTCTGGGTCCCAGGAAAACAATTTCCCTTGTGGTGCCACCTATGACATCACCAAACAATGTTACACATATTCTATTTGTACTATCTCAAAATGTTTACTTACATATCTCAAAGTTGAGATAGTAAACCTATCGACCTAAAACAAATGTTAGGGGAATGGGTTTCCATAGTTCTATGTGGCTCAGTTACTGCTACAATTTCTGAATGTAACAGGCTGTTACTGCAATTTCATGTTAAACTCAATAAAACAAGTCTTAAATATGAGGAGAATTCTGTTCACACTGCCCTGCCCGGATAGGGGTAACTGTAGGGCGCGGGTCATACATGACCTCTGGAGGGAGCGCTTGAGACGTGATCATTTGGCAAGTTTACACAACAGTATTGTCTCTCCAGAACCTCTCTAAAATGTCCCTTTGTTATCGTCAATGTGAAAAAGGTCATAGAGGGTGAGGAGGTAGAGACGGATAGAGATGAAGACCGAGTGCAAAAGAAAATACAGAAAAGCTAAAGAGAGAGCGAGAGATAGAGAGGATCACTAAGATTCTCTCTAAAACTTGGATCCCGCTGCAGGTTGAAATGAAACACACACACACGACTGGCCTTTTATCAATAAGTCATCACCATGCTGTATTAGCAGCCCCAGCTAGCACATGTGGTTCCTTGGATGTTATGGAAATGTACGTTTTTGGTTTCCCATTGGTTCTGGGAACGAAGCCATACATTTCCTGAACAATAAAACTGAAAGTTTTTTTTAAAACGTTCTGAGAACGGAAGGGAACATTTAGCATGTTCTGGGAACTCATACGAAGCTGTTAATTTGAGTCTATTCAAACCGATCCCATTTCAAAAGAAACAAGCACTCATTTAGATCAGGTAGGGTCAATTAGTGGGCGCATCCAACACACCAAAACACACTTAACAATATAGAGGATAGAGAGAGTTTTGTTGATGCTGAAAACGGAATGCATATGTTTATAAATAACATTCTTAGAACATTCTATGAATGTTAGTAATGTTTTCTTATGGTTTTAATGGAACATTTTAAATAGAACCAGGAGGAAACCTGAAGAAACGTTATGCTGAAGTACTGAAATTCCCATAGAAGAACATTGATTCTTAACGTTCTCTGAACGTTCTAAGAACATGAGTTTAAATAAAACCATGACGAAAACAGTAGAAAACGTTGAAGTACTGAAATTCCCATAGAAGAACGTTGTTTCTTAATATTCTTAGAACAATTTGAGAACGTTCCTTTAAATAGAACCATGGGGAAACCTATAGGAAACGTTATACTGAAGTCCTGAAATTCTCACTTAAGAAACATAGGGTTCTCAGAACGTTATGTGCTAGCTCATTATCTTACACCATTCCAGAACATTGGGGGAAGGTTGTATGCAAAATAATCATAGGACAAACACGCTCTCACCAAGCTCTAAGAAACATGGTTCTCAGAACATTACAGTATGTGCTAGCTGGGGCATTTAGCACAATGATGAATTATAAGCTAACACACACACAGACACACACACACACACACACACACACACACACACACACACACACACACACACACACACACACACACACACACACACACACAGTACTAGTAGGATTTAGAAGCAGGCTAAATTATCAGCACAACCTATCTGTGAGATTCCCTCCAAATCACATTCAGACAGAACCATTTGGAGGAGAGGTATATAATGCTTTGGTGCATCAGTTATGCCTGATTTATACAATGGGTGGGTCTAATCCTGAAAGCTGATTGGTTAAAAGTGCATTCCAGCGGTGTCTTATCCACAAGTTACCACCGGCTAAATCTATGGTGTTAAAATGCCTATTTACTCTGTTCCATCTGACTGTGCAATCCACTGTCTCATCAGCCCAGCCAGGCAAGTTATAAACTTGACCTCCACTATAAAAAGCATCTAGACATTATCTCACATTCCTTTGTATAAACTAGTGATGCACCGATATGACATTTTTGCCCAATACCGATATCCGATATTTTCCTTGCCAAAAAACCACGGTACCGATAACCGATATTTAACATTTTAGCGGCCTTTTAAGAATTCTAGTACAGTTAAATAGTTAACACACACACATGGACGCAGCAGTCTAAGGCACGGCATTTCAGTGCAAGAGGCGTCACTACAGTCCCTAGTTTGAATCCAGGCTGCATCACATCTGGCCGTGATTGGGAGTCCCATAGGGCGGTGCACAATTGGCCCAGCGTCATCCGGGTTTGGCCTGGGTAGGCCGTCATTGAAAATAAGAATTTGATCTTAACTGACTTGCCTAGTTAAATAAAGGTTACACACGCACACACGCACGCACGAACACACACACACACAAAGTTAATTTGTTGGCATTTACGTAAGAATAATGAAAATGACTGCAGTTTCTACTGGTCATTGTTTTCAGGCAGGTTGTATTGGTGATAGCTAGGTACCAAGCTAAAACTAGCTACCTCAGAGGTTGCGGTCAAACAAATTATGCTTTATTACCAACGCGGTATTGTAAACACATCGTAAACACAACTGGTGTTTACAGAATTTTTTTTACAGCTTTGACAGTGCTACTGTATCTTTTTGACATGCAAATACCCAAACGGCGTTCCATAGTATGTATGTTTTGAAGCTAATAAAAGTGACGCTATTACTGTGTAACTCCGGTAGGGCAACATCTGAAAAATAGAGCCCTTGGTAGTGTGTATCGGTGCTCGACCAGTCGGTGAAGGCCAACATCACCCACGACAGAGAACGGTTGATTGTCAAGGGCAATAAATTCCATTATCTTGGTGTTAATGGATTTCACCTTTGAGTTGTCTTGCTGAAATGTTCTTATTCTTTCAAATGACTGCTCAACTTCTTGACTGCTCGATCCACACAGCAGACATTGTGGGCTAGGTTATGAATGCTGTGTTGCACGTGTAGTGCAACATTTTACGTGGCATCATTATGATATGTACCTATGTTATATAAGTATGCACATCAGCGTTGACATCGGTTTTGCACATTGGCGTTAAACTAGACATCGGCATTTTTAGCTAATATCGGCCGATTCCGATATGTTCACCAATATATTGTGTATCCCTAGTATAAATCTTGCTGTCTGTCTCTTCGGCATTTGCAACATTGTTTCAATATTCATATTCGATCTCGAAGTCGGGACGAGAGAGAAAGGCAGGCAGTGTTTCTCCGCCAGTTGAAATCATGAATCAGCTGGCATCATTTTTATGGATATATATAAAGAAATGTCAATTGAAAAAAGGTCAAACGAAATGAAGTGCAGCTAGTTTGCAGTCTTCCCATCTTCAGTTTGAAGTGATTGTGTTAGCTGTGTTGTTGGCTAGCTCCTCTGAACAACAGTGTCCTGACGAGAGAGCACATTTTCTATGCCAGGTGAAATCGTACCTCATTAGCTCATTGTTATGGATGTGTCCAATAAATGTCACTAGAAAACAGCTTAAACAAATGCAGCTACTGTTGTTATTCTGTCTACATTGTTTGACATGACTATAAGTTAGCCGTAGTTAGCTAGCTAGCAAGCAAGAGATAAGAACGTTGACAGCCAGTATGGCAATGGAACATTTAGAACGAACGACTGGGTCGCATCTATAGATACAGAACAAAAAGACTGAACGACTGGGTCGCGTCTCTGGCAACCGAACCAATAGAACGAACGAACAGTTGGCTTCGGTAGAAACCCTAGATTTGTTTCGGGACGATATCTTGTGGAAGGATGAAATAGTATCAATAAATTCATCAAAATAAAATTTTTAATGAAAATATGAATATGTTGGTAACCCGTTGTAGAAAAGTGATAATGCCCTCGAAGCCGGTGTTTGGAAGTGTCACATCTTCTCCTGCTCCTCCTCTCCGGCATATGACATTACCAGAATACTAACCACTGGTCCTGGGATTCATCATTACGCAAACATGTTAATCATTATGATTCACACCTGGACTTCATTACCTTCATTATTTCCTCCCCTTTATATGTCACTCCCTTATGTTTCCTAACCAGTTGGTATGCTCTTGTTTACCGGCGTGTAGCCTTATGGATTTGGCTCGTTACTGGTTTTGTTGTTTTATTAAACATTTCACCTGCACCTGCTTCCCGACTCACAGCTCTGTTACTACAGGAAGATATATTGGCATGGTTTGCCGGCCTGAGACAAACAATACCCGTGCCAATATATCCTCCAAACACTGGCTTCTCTGGCATTATCACTTAAATGACATACACAATCACAAACACATACATAAACACACATTCTCTCTCCATGTCTCTCTCTCCCTCAAACACAGAAACAGGAGTATGCCTATAAAGGACAAAGGGGAGACAGACACTATGGGGTGTTTAAGTATTCAGGAAACTTTAGGCCTCTGATGAAACAGATGAGCTTTGAAGGAATCCTCCCAGGGACACCCAACCTTCCCCTGAACTGAGCCTTCACTCCATCATCAAACACACACAGAAGGAGAAAGAGACAATGAGAGAGGAGAGGGTCTGTCTTCACGCATACTCTCGACTCTGTGTTTCCTACACAAAAATCTCAGCACTGAAAGATCACAAACTGCTCTCAATTCGGAACCACATACACACATGCAGGCACACACACAGACACACACACTTGATTCCAGTGAGTGCTCTGTTCTGTAGGCTGCAGATATGCTGTTTGTCCTTCACTGAGACAGATCACATGAAAAATGTAATGAATTGCCTCAGAGGAGAAACCACAAGTCAAATAAGCTTTACATCGCATAGTAATGAATGTACATCTCCTAGATCAGGTATTCCCAAAATGGGGTACTTGGGTACACGCAATGCCATCGGGGATACGCCAAATAAAAATGTGATTCACATAAAAAATATATATATATTTTTTTTACACTTTTCTTCACATTTTCAAACAGTCCATTTAGTAAGGCCCGTGTCCATAGAGACACATACCAACTCTACTGGTAGTACTGCTACTGCCAGCAGTACTACACCTGCAACTGTCGACACAAGTTGTTCTGCTTCCACGAGCACATCCAATGCTAGCATCAGTAATTCTACATTTGTTGTTAGCTCAGCTAGCACAGACACTGACAGTTGTGAATCTGATGCAGCCGAAGATCTACTGCCCCCTTACCCGGGAAAGCACAAAACAGACAGGGACGTTGGACCATCAAAGAGGAGCAAATATAATGATAACTACATTTATTTGGGGTTCACTTATATTGGGAGGAGTGCCTTTCCTCAGCCACAGCGTGCTATACAGTTGAAGTCGGAAGTTTACATACACCTTAGCCAAATACATTTAAACTCAGTTTTTCACAATTCCTGACATTTAATCCTAGTAAAAATGTCCTGTTTTAGGTCAGTTAGGATCACCACTTTATTTTAAGAATGTGAAATGTCAGAATAATAGTAGAGAGAATTATTTATTTCAGCTTTTATTTCTTTCATCACATTCCCAGTGGGTCAGAAGTTTACATACACTCAATTAGTATTTGGTAGCATTGCCTTTAAATTCTTTAACTTGGGTCAAACGTTTCGGGTAGCCTTCCACAAGCTTCCCACAATAAATTGGGTGAATTTTGGCCCATTCCTCCTGACAGAGCTGGTGTAACTGAGTCAGGTTTGTAGGCCTCCTTGCTCGCACACGCTTTTTCAGTTCTGCCCACCAATTTTCTATGGGATTGAAGTCAGGGCTTTGTGATTGCCACTCCAATACCTTGACTTTGTTGTCCTTAAGCCATTTTTCCACAACTTTGGAAGTATGCTTGGGGTCATTGTCCATTTGCGACCAAGCTTTAACTTCCTGACTGATGTCTTGAGATGTTGCTTCAATATATCCACATAATTTCCCATCCTCATAATGCCTTCTATTTTGTGAAGTGCACCAGTCCCTCCTGCAGCAAAACATCCCCACAATATGATGCTACCACCCCCGTGCTTCATGGTTGGGATGGTGTTCTTCGGCTTGCAATCCTCCCCCTTTTTCCTCCAAATATAACGATGGTCATTATCAGACCAGAGGACATTTCTCCAAAAAGTACGATCTTTGTCCCCATGTGCAGTTGCAAACCGTAGTCTGGCTTTTTTATGGCGGTTTTGGAGCAGTGGCTTCTTCCTTGCCTTTCAGGTTATGTCGATATAAGACTCGTTTTACTGTGGATACAGATACTTTTGAACCTATTTCGTGCAAAAGTACTATCTCACAACTCGATGAAACCTTCACTCTTGCGCAGACATTTAGAAACAAAACATGGCAATTTGAAAAATAAGCCACAGGAGTTTTTTATTGAGAATTAAGACGACTTTTGAGTAGTAAGACATGTATAAAAGCAACAGATACCATTAATAAGAAGGGGCTAGAAGCGTCTTATATGGTGAGCTACCGAGTGGCAAGGACAGGCAAGCCCCATACTATTGTGAAGGACTTAATTCTTCCAGCTGCCGCGGATATGGCTGGGACAATGCTGGAGGAAAAGGACAAAAAAACTATACAGACAATGACTTCATCAAACAACACTGTTTCACGACGCATCAGTGACATGGCAGGAAATGTTTTGAAGCAATTACTGCTTCGCATACAAGCTAGTGAATTCTATGTGTTACAATTGGATGAGTCAACATACGTGGTGGGCCTGGCACAGCTCCTGGTATTACGTTTATGGGGGGTCAATTAAAGAAGACATCCTCTTCTGCAGTCCACTGGAGACCAGGACAACAGGAGAGGATATTTTTTAAGTACTGGACAGCTTTGTGACATCAAATGGACTTTGATGTGTTGATATCTGCACTGATGGCGTAAAAGCTGGGTTGACAGGGAGACATAGTAGAGTGGTAACGCGCGTACAAGCAGTTGCTCCCGATGCCACTTGGGTACACTGCAGCATCCACTGAGAGGCTCTTGCTGCCAAGGGAATGACCTGACAGCTTGAAAGATGTTTTGGACACTACAGTGAAAATTGTTAACTTTGTTAAAGCAAGGCCCATGAACTCTCATGTATTTTCTGCACTATGCAATGATATGGGCAGCGACCAAGTAACGCTTTAACAACATACAGAAGTACACTGGTTATCAAGGGGTTATCAAGTATTTACATGTTTTTTTAAATTGAGAGACGAGCTTAAAGTTTTCTTTACTGGCCATCATTTTCACTTGTCTGACTGCTTGCATGATGAGTTTCTCACACGACTGGCCTATCTGGGTGATGTTTTTTCTCGCCTGAATGATCTGAATCTAGGATTACAGGGACTCCCCACAACTATATTCAGTGTGCTGGACAAAATTGAGGCTATGATTAAGAAGTTGGAGCTCTTCTCTGTCTGTATTAACAAGGGCAACACACAGGTCTTTCCATCATTGTATGATTTTTTGTGTGCAAATGAACTCAAGCTTACGGACAATGTCAAATGTGATATAGCGAAACACCTGAGTGAGTTAGGTGCTCAATTACGCAGGTACTTTCCAGAAACGGATGACACAAACAACTGGATTTGTTATCCCTTTCATGCCCTGCCTCCAGTCCACTTACCGATATCTGAACAAGAGAGCCTCATCGAAGTTGCAACAAGCGGTTCTGTGAAAATTGAATTTAATCAGAAGCCACTGCCAGATTTTTGGATTGGGCTGCACTCAGAGTATCCTGCCTTGGAAAATCACAATGTTAAGACTCTCTCCGATACAACCCAACTTTTAAAAATGTGACTAGGCAAGTCAGACAAGAACACATTCTTATTTACAATGACAGCCTACCCCGGATGACACTGGGCCAATTGTGTGCCGCCCTATGGGACTCCCAATCAAGGCCAGATGTGATGCAGCCTGGATTCAAACCAGATACTGCAGTGACACCTCTTGCACTGAGATGCAGTGTCTTAGACCACTGCACCACTCGGAGCCCAAACATTGCAGACTTATGTGCATCCTTTCAAGCACACCCTTCTCATTAACCTGTGGTGAGTTATTCACAATTTTCAATGAACAAATAAAGTTTTATACGTAAGATGGCTAAATAAAGAGCAAAATGATTGATTATTATTAGATTATTATTTGTGCCCTGGTCCTATATGAGCTCTTTGTCACTTCCCTATGAGCCGGGTTGTGACAAAAACTCACTCATTCTAATGTTTAATAAATGTATCGTATAGTGTGCGTGTGGCAGGCTTATAATGATGGCAAAAAACAACATTTGAGAGTGTGCTGACCCTGGTGCTAGAGGGGATATGCAGCTGGAGGTTGAATGTTTGAAGGGGTACGGGACTATAAAAAGTTTGGGAACCACTGTCCTAGATCAATAACACACACGCCTCAGTCTCTATCCACAATCAAAACAGAAATAATAGCAAACCACAAGTGGGCCCAGCACAATAGTTTTCTTCAGAACTACACGTGGAAACCCATCCACTGGAATAGTGAAGGGAGATGATAACCTATGGAAGAGGCTAGAGGTCACCACACTCAAACACTGCTACACAGAGGCCCTAATCCATCCAAGTCCTTGGACTAGGCGCAACCTATTATTGGGTCATCCTAAGTGCTCTCTCACCTCATTGGTGTTCCAGCGGTGGCGCTCCTTGGGAAGAGAGGAACATTTGGGCAAACACTCCAACAGCTTCTTAGGTAGGTAGATCTTCAACTGGCCAGGCTCACCTAGACAGACAGACAGACAGACAGACAGACAGACAGACAGACAGACAGACAGACAGACAGACAGACAGACAGACAGACAGACAGACAGACAGACAGACAGACAGACAGACAGACAGACAGACAGACAGACAGACAGACAGGTTATTGACTGAGTTTGAGTGAAGGACCTCTGTTTAACCCAGGAGACGTGAGACTCCTGAACATGCTCATGCACACACGCTGACACAATGTGTGTATGTGTGTGAGAGAGAGGGGGGGGTATAGATAGATAGTGATAGAGACAGTGAGAGTGTGTTCAGGCACGTATGCTCACCCTAATCAATTATGCATTTATTAATAGAAGCCCTGAGAAGACAGAATTTCAAACAGCTGAATGGCGCTGGCTTAGGTAAAGCCTAATTTCTTATTTAGCAGCACTCCGGACTCACTGCTATGAATGCCAATCAGTGTTTAAATCCTCTCCTTCACACACACACACACACATCCCGCCCAGTGTCCCCGATGTTCCGACCACTGATCAGAGGAATTCTCATCAGGGCCCTGCCTTTGAAATGCACTAGAAAACCCACATGAAACCGGCGATCAAACACACCCACCATATGCATGCAAGCACACACACTCATACATCTCATGTGCGTGGTTGTGTGCGTGTGGACCACCTAAGTTTATATCTCCCTTGGGACTTTCCAGAAAGATCCTACCACCAACAAATTCCCATGGCAATCCCAGACACACACTTCCATCTGAACAGCATCTTTATTGGTACCTATATAAGAATCAAATATGCTACAAATGCACATTCCCCATCCATTAGTTGATTAATATTTTACCTTCTAAAACTGTCATGTATTCCACATGTATTACTGAAAAATCCCAATACCCCTGTGAGGCTGTCAGTTAATTATAAAACTTTCCAGAATAAAAACGCTCAAATGCAACTCTTACAGCAGCATACCACCCTGCATCCCTCCCACTGCTGGCTTGCCTCTGAATCTAAGCAGTGTTGGTCCTGGTCAGTCCCTGGATGGGAGACCAGATGCCGCTGGAAGTGGTGTTAGAGGACCAGTAGGAGGCACTCTTTTCTCTGGTCAAAAAAGTATCCCAGGGCAGTGATTGGGGACATTGCCCTGTGTAGGGTGCTGTCTTTTGGATGGGACGTTCAACGGTGTCCTGACTCTCTGTGGTCACTAAAGATCCCATGGCACTTATTTTAAGAGTAGGGGTGTTAAATAAATAAAAACATCTATCCCAGTACTGAGGAGAAATGTAATATTTCCCCCTTTTCTAAATAAAATGAATGTGAAAGAAAGGCTCATTGCACAGAAACTAGATAGAGGGGAAGGAAGAAGAGAGAGGGGGAGATATAGGGGAGAGAGGGAAGGAGGGAGAGGAGGAGAAGAGTTCGGGGTAGATGTGCGTGCAAAAAGAGGCAGAGAAATGGGGAAGGAAGGAAGGAAAAGACAGGGAGAGAGAAGATTAAGAAGAAGGGGGGATGAGGAGAGGGATAGAGGGATGGGTGTGCATGCTAATTCATGATTCTGCTGATAAACCTTTCCTCAAGTCATCCTCAGCTGGGATACCACAACAGAGAGAATGCTGGGATATGAGGAATTGTTGGTATGATCGATCAATCAACCAACCAAACAATTCAAGAATCAATGAATCATTCATCCTCCATGCCCAAGCCTTCCCCTCCGATTCTCAAACCAACAACCTTAGCCTCGCTTTCTGCTCCTCCCCCTGTCCCTGTCCCTCACCATTCCTCTTTCCTCCCAAGTCCCTCCCCGCTCCATCTGTCCCTGACCCCTCTCTCTCTCTCTGTCATTGTCTGTCTCTCTGTCCTCTCCTGTCTCTGTCTCTCTGTCCTCTCAGGTCTCTTTGTCCTCTCCCATCTCTGTCCTCTCATGTCCCTGGGCTCTGGTGTGTCTCTGTCTCTCTGTCCTCTCCTGTCTCTGTCTCTCCAGTCTCTTTGTCCTCTCCTGTCTCTGTCTCGCTGTCCTCTCATGTCCCTGGGCTCTGGTGTGTCTCTGTCTCTGTCTCTCTGACCTCTCCTATCGCGCTGTCCTCTCCTGTCTCTGTTGCTCTGTCTTCTCCTGTCTCTGTTGCTCTGTCCTCTCCTGTCTCTGTTGCTCTGTCCTCTCCTGTCTCTGTTGCTCTGTCCTCTCCTGTCTCTGTTGCTCTGTCCTCTCCTGTCTCTGTTGCTCTGTCCTCTCCTGTTGCTCTGTTGCTCTGTCCTCTCCTGTCTCTGTTGCTCTGTCCTCTCCTGTCTCTGTTGCTCTGTCCTCTCCTGTTGCTCTGTCCTCTCCTGTCTCTGTTGCTCTGTCCTCTCCTGTCTCTGTTGCTCTGTCCTCTCCTGTCTCTGTCGCTCTGTCCTCTCCTGTCTCTGTCGCTCTGTCCTCTCCTGTTGCTCTGTCGCTCTGTCCTCTCCTGTTGCTCTGTCCTCTCCTGTCTCTGTTGCTCTGTCCTCTCCTGTCTCTGTTGCTCTGTCCTCTCCTGTTGCTCTGTCCTCTCCTGTCTCTGTTGCTCTGTCCTCTCCTGTCTCTGTTGCTCTGTCCTCTCCTGTCTCTGTCGCTTTGTCCTCTCCTGTCTCTGTCACTCTGTCCTCTCCTGTCTCTGTCGCTCTGTCCTCTCCTGTCCCTGTTGTATCTCAGGACAGATCAGGATAGCAGACAAGGAGAGTACAAACACACAGTACAAATCAATAACCTCCCCACAAAAACCCTTTCTGGGCCTCCTCTCAAACACACACACTAGGATGGCTGTCCTGTTCTAGGATCAATAACCAATCAAAGCACTCATCACCTTTATAGCTCCCCTTAACACTACAGATATTCCCGGCCCTCACCCCGTGTGTGTACACTCCCTCCCTCCCTCCCCCCCCTCCTCTCTCTCTCTCTCTCTCTCTCTCTCTCTCTCTCTCTCCCTCTCATACACAAACATGCAGACACACAAATAGACATACACTCACACACCAAACTAGAACAAGAACTAGAAACACACACACACACACACACACATACACACACACACACACACACACACACACACAAACACCTTTGATCGCCCTGTCTCTCTCTCATACATCTCAGTTAAAGCCAGTTCTTTCTTAACCAGCCACGGTCTGTTTCTCCCAGCACCAGTAACACTGATCCATGCCGTATGGATAGATAGTGCTCTGTGCATTGATTAGGCATGACAATGAGCTTCTGCTCCTAAAATAAGCTCTGTGTGTGTGAGTGCGCACACACAATGCTCTGCGTCGGCACGCATGAATAAACATGATCTGTAACAGAGTTGAATGAGAATGAGACTCACTTTAGAATGTGTGTGTGTGTGTCTGTGTGTGTGTGTGAGTGTGTGCATGTGTGTATTATCTGTAACAGAGTAATCTCAGTAACCCAGAACTAAAATCTCTGATAATTTGGTCAGATGCTTGATTAGGACCTGGGAGTGACGAAAACCCAAGACCCAGAACTAATGCTGCTTGTTATCTCATGCATCCCATAGGATAGTGACAGATTCTACAGTACCAGTTATGTTTATGTACAGTACATCTGTCCACAAGAGGTTCGTAACAGAGCTGAAGAGAATAAGGCCTCGGCTGCCAGCTTGTTTAGCCAGAAGGCTTTTCAACACACAGTCACCTCGTCCTACAAAAAGCAGCACACGTCTGTTGGGTCCTGTGATGCGGTGCTGGAGTGTGTTTGCCTTACCGTTGGTGTCAGTGTCATCACTCTTGGGAGGGGCATGTCCTGTGTATCCCACGGCGATTCTAATCATCCGCTCTGGATTCCTTATCCTTTTCAACCCTACAGAGAGAGAGAGAGCGAGAGAGATATGGGATAGAGAGAAGTAGAGAGAGGAGAAGAAATCATGAGAAATTGGGCAGAATATTCCTATTGGCTTGTGACCATTGGCTTCAACAACTTCTACTTCTGCTTTGTTTTCATCTCTTAATTTCCCTGTTCCCTGGTCACCGTTGCTATGATACAGACTTACTACAGCAAGAAGTGGTCATATTATGTCAATGACATCCATTCTTCCATTCAAACAGTAAGAGCAGCCATCTTCTAATCTATAGCTTGATCTACACTGAGTGTACTAAACATTAGGAACCTGCTCTTTACATGACATAGACTGACCAGGATAATCCAGGTGAAAGCTATGGTCCCTTATTGATGTCACCTGTTAATTCCACTTCAATCAGTGTAGATGAAGGGGAGGAGACAGGTTAAAGAAGGATTTTTAAGCCTTGAGACAATTGAGACATGGATTGTGTGTGTGCCATTCAGAGGGTGAATGGGCAAGACAAAACACTTAAGTGCCTTTGAACGGGGTATGGTAGTAGGTGCCAGGCGCACCGGTTTGAGTGTGTCAAGAACTGCAATGCTGCTGGGTTTTTAACACTCAACAGTTTCCCGTGTGTATCAAGAATGGTCCACCACCCAAAGGACATCCAGCCAACTTGACCCAACTGTGGGAAGCATTGGAGTCAACATGGGCCAGCATCCCTATGGAATGCTTTCAACACCTTGTAGTCCATGCCCGACGAATTGAGGCTGTTCTGAGGGTTAAAGGGGGGAGTGCAACTCAATATTAGGAAGGTTTTCCTAATGTTTTGTACACTCAATGTATATTACAGTAGCATCCTCGCTTTACATAAGTCAGATAGTAGAGCAACAAGACATCGCTAGGGGCTTTCAGGCACCCAAGGATGAGCCTGCCTGCCTGCCTGCCTGCCTGCCTGCATGCCTGCCTGCGTGCCTGCGTGCGTGTGCGTGTGTAGCGAGGTGGTGGTACTCCATGTTTATGTGCCTGTGGGCTCCTCCTCTCTGATCTGCTGGAGTTTCTCTACGCAACGGGACTCTCAACCCACGGCCTCCATAAAGCCTGTAGCTATGTACGCTACATATGTTTGTGAGTGTGTCTGTGTGCATTTATGTTTGTCCCCCTCTATGTGTGTGTGTGTGCGTGTGTGCGTGTGTGTGTGTGTGTGTGTGTGTGTGTGTGTGTGTGTGTGTGTGTGTGTGTGTGTGTGTGTGTCTGTCCTACAATTAGGCTTCTAGCGACCCCTTTGAAGATAAAGCCTGTTGTAAAATACATTCTGGATATGAATGTCATTCTCTTCATGGTGATGTATCCTGAAAAAGTACACAGAAGGTAGAAATATGTAATATCCTTCTTTTGTCTATTATTGGGTATTATTCTACAGACTGTCTATTATTGGGTATTATTCTACAGACAGTCTATTATTGGGTATTATTCTACAGACTGGCTATTATTGGGTATTATTCTACAGACTGTCTATTATTGGGTATTATTCTAGACTGTCTATTATTGGGTATTATTCTACAGACTGTCTATTATTGGGTATTATTCTACAGACTGTCTATTATTGGGTATTATTCTGCAGACTGTCTATTATTGGGTATTATTCTACAGACTGTCTATTATTGGGTATTATTCTACAGACTGGCTATTATTGGGTATTATTCTACAGACTGGTTATTATTGGGTATTATTCTACAGACTGTCTATTATTGGGTATTATTCTACAGACTGTCTATTATTGGGTATTATTCTGCAGTCTGTCTATTATTGGGTATTATTCTACAGACTGTCTATTATTGGGTATTATTCTAGACTGTCTATTATTGGGTATTATTCTACAGACTGTCTATTATTGGGTATTATTCTACAGACTGTCTATTATTGGGTATTATTCTACAGACTGTCTATTATTGGGTATTATTCTGCAGTCTGTCTATTATTGGGTATTATTCTACAGACTGTCTATTATTGGGTATTATTCTAGACTGTCTATTATTGGGTATTATTCTACAGACTGTCTATTATTGGGTATTATTCTACAGACTGTCTATTATTGGGTATTATTCTACAGACTGTCTATTATTGGGTATTATTCTACAGACTCTATTATTGGGTATTATTCTACAGACTGTCTATTATTGGGTATTATTCTACAGACTGTCTATTATTGGGTATTATTCTACAGACTGTCTATTATTGGGTATTATTCTACAGACTCTATTATTGGGTATTATTCTGCAGACTGGCTATTATTGGGTATTATTCTGCAGACTGGCTATTATTGGGTATTATTATAGACTGTCTATAATTGGGTATTATTCTACAGACTGTCTATTATTGGGTATTATTCTACAGACAGTCTATTGGGTATTATTCCGCAGACTGGCTATTATTGGGTATTATTCTACAGACTGTCTATTATTGAGTATTATTCTACAGACTGTCTATTATTGGGTATTATTCTACAGACTGTCTATTATTGGGTATTATTCTAGACTGTCTATTATTGGGTATTATTCTAGACTGTCTATTATTGGGTATTATTCTACAGACTGTCTATTATTGGGTGTTATTCTACAGACTGGCTATTATTGGGTATTATTCTGCAGACTGGCTATTATTGGGTATTATTCTAGACTGTCTATTATTGGGTATTATTCTACAGACTGTCTATTATTGGGTATTATTCTACAGACTGTCCATTATTGGGTATTATTCTACAGACTGTCTATTATTGGGTATTATTCTACAGACTGGCTATTATTGGGTATTATTCTACAGACTGTGTATTATTGGGTATTATTCTACAGACTGGCTATTATTGGGTATTATTCTACAGACTGTCTATTATTGGGTATTATTCTAGACTGTCTATTATTGGGTATTATTCTACAGACTGTCTATTATTGGGTATTATTCTACAGACTGTCTATTATTGGGTATTATTCTGCAGACTGTCTATTATTGGGTATTATTCTACAGACTGTCTATTATTGGGTATTATTCTACAGACTGGCTATTATTGGGTATTATTCTACAGACTGGTTATTATTGGGTATTATTCTACAGACTGTCTATTATTGGGTATTATTCTACAGACTGTCTATTATTGGGTATTATTCTGCAGTCTGTCTATTATTGGGTATTATTCTACAGACTGTCTATTATTGGGTATTATTCTAGACTGTCTATTATTGGGTATTATTCTACAGACTGTCTATTATTGGGTATTATTCTACAGACTGTCTATTATTGGGTATTATTCTACAGACTGTCTATTATTGGGTATTATTCTACAGACTGTCTATTATTGGGTATTATTCTACAGACTCTATTATTGGGTATTATTCTACAGACTGTCTATTATTGGGTATTATTCTACAGACTGTCTATTATTGGGTATTATTCTACAGACTGTCTATTATTGGGTATTATTCTACAGACTCTATTATTGGGTATTATTCTGCAGACTGGCTATTATTGGGTATTATTCTGCAGACTGGCTATTATTGGGTATTATTCTAGACTGTCTATTATTGGGTATTATTCTACAGACTGTCTATTATTGGGTATTATTCTACAGACAGTCTATTGGGTATTATTCCGCAGACTGGCTATTATTGGGTATTATTCTACAGACTGTCTATTATTGGGTATTATTCTACAGACTGTCTATTATTGAGTATTATTCTACAGACTGTCTATTATTGGGTATTATTCTACAGACTGTCTATTATTGGGTATTATTCTAGACTGTCTATTATTGGGTATTATTCTAGACTGTCTATTATTGGGTATTATTCTACAGACTGTCTATTATTGGGTGTTATTCTACAGACTGGCTATTATTGGGTATTATTCTGCAGACTGGCTATTATTGGGTATTATTCTAGACTGTCTATTATTGGGTATTATTCTACAGACTGTCTATTATTGGGTATTATTCTACAGACTGTCTATTATTGGGTATTATTCTACAGACTGTCTATTATTGGGTATTATTCTACAGACTGGCTATTATTGGGTATTATTCTACAGACTGTCTATTATTGGGTATTATTCTACAGACTGGCTATTATTGGGTATTATTCTACAGACTGTCTATTATTGGGTATTATTCTACAGACTGGCTATTATTGGGTATTATTCTACAGACTGTCTATTATTGGGTATTATTCTACAGACTGGCTATTATTGGGTATTATTCTACAGACTGTCTATTATTGGGTATTATTCTACAGTCTGTCTATTATTGGGTGTTATTCTACAGACTGTCTATTATTGGGTATTATTCTACAGACAGGCTATTATTGGGTATTATTCTACAGACTGGTTATTATTGGGTATTATTCTACAGACTGTCTATTATTGGGTATTATTCTACAGACTGTCTATTATTGGGTATTATTCTGCAGTCTGTCTATTATTGGGTATTATTCTACAGACTGTCTATTATTGGGTATTATTCTAGACTGTCTATTATTGGGTATTATTCTACAGACTGTCTATTATTGGGTATTATTCTACAGACTGTCTATTATTGGGTATTATTCTACAGACTGTCTATTATTGGGTATTATTCTACAGACTGTCTATTATTGGGTATTATTCTACAGACTCTATTATTGGGTATTATTCTGCAGACTGGCTATTATTGGGTATTATTCTGCAGACTGGCTATTATTGGGTATTATTCTAGACTGTCTATTATTGGGTATTATTCTACAGACTGTCTATTATTGGGTATTATTCTACAGACGTCTATTGGGTATTATTCCGCAGACTGGCTATTATTGGGTATTATTCTAGACTGTCTATTATTGGGTATTATTCTACAGACTGTCTATTATTGGGTATTATTCTACAGACAGTCTATTGGGTATTATTCCGCAGACTGGCTATTATTGGGTATTATTCTACAGACTGTCTATTATTGGGTATTATTCTACAGACTGTCTATTATTGAGTATTATTCTACAGACTGTCTATTATTGGGTATTATTCTACAGACTGTCTATTATTGGGTATTATTCTAGACTGTCTATTATTGGGTATTATTCTAGACTGTCTATTATTGGGTATTATTCTACAGACTGTCTATTATTGGGTGTTATTCTACAGACTGGCTATTATTGGGTATTATTCTGCAGACTGGCTATTATTGGGTATTATTCTAGACTGTCTATTATTGGGTATTATTCTACAGACTGTCTATTATTGGGTATTATTCTACAGACTGTCTATTATTGGGTATTATTCTACAGACTGGCTATTATTGGGTATTATTCTACAGACTGTCTATTATTGGGTATTATTCTACAGACTGGCTATTATTGGGTATTATTCTACAGACTGTCTATTATTGGGTATTATTCTACAGACTGTCTATTATTGGGTATTATTCTACAGACTGTCTATTATTGGGTATTATTCTACAGACTGGCTATTATTGGGTATTATTCTGCAGACTGTCTATTATTTGGTATTATTCTGCAGACTGGCTATTATTAAGTATTATTCTACAGACTGTCTATTATTGGGTATTATTCTACAGACTGGCTATTATTGGGTATTATTCTGCAGACTGGCTATTATTGGGTATTATTCTACAGACTGTCTATTATTGGGTATTATTCTACAGACTGTCTATTATTGGGTATTATTCTACAGACTGTCTATTATTGGGTATTATTCTACAGACTGTCTATTATTGGGTATTATTCTACAGACTGTCTATTATTGGGTATTATTCTACAGACTGTCTATTATTGGGTATTATTCTACAGACTCTATTATTGGGTATTATTCTGCAGACTGGCTATTATTGGGTATTATTCTGCAGACTGGCTATTATTGGGTATTATTCTAGATTGTCTATTATTGGGTATTATTCTACAGACTGTCTATTATTGGGTATTATTCTACAGACAGTCTATTGGGTATTATTCCGCAGACTGGCTATTATAGGGTATTATTCTACAGACTGTCTATTATTGGGTATTATTCTACAGACTGTCTTTTATTGAGTATTATTCTACAGACTGGCTATTATTGGGTATTATTCTACAGACTGTCTATTATTGGGTATTATTCTAGACTGTCTATTATTGGGTATTATTCTAGACTGTCTATTATTGGGTATTATTCTACAGACTGTCTATTATTGGGTGTTATTCTACAGACTGGCTATTATTGGGTATTATTCTACAGACTGTCTATTATTGGGTATTATTCTACAGACTGTCTATTATTGGGTATTATTCTACAGACTGTCTATTATTGGGTATTATTCTACAGACTGTCTATTATTGGGTATTATTCTACAGACTCTATTATTGGGTATTATTCTGCAGACTGGCTATTATTGGGTATTATTCTGCAGACTGGCTATTATTGGGTATTATTCTAGACTGTCTATTATTGGGTATTATTCTACAGACTGTCTATTATTGGGTATTATTCTACAGACAGTCTATTGGGTATTATTCCGCAGACTGGCTATTATTGGGTATTATTCTACAGACTGTCTATTATTGGGTATTATTCTACAGACTGTCTTTTATTGAGTATTATTCTACAGACTGGCTATTATTGGGTATTATTCTACAGACTGTCTATTATTGGGTATTATTCTAGACTGTCTATTATTGGGTATTATTCTAGACTGTCTATTATTGGGTATTATTCTACAGACTGTCTATTATTGGGTGTTATTCTACAGACTGGCTATTATTGGGTATTATTCTGCAGACTGGCTATTATTGGGTATTATTCTAGACTGTCTATTATTGGGTATTATTCTACAGACTGTCTATTATTGGGTATTATTCTACAGACTGTCTATTATTGGGTATTATTCTACAGACTGGCTATTATTGGGTATTATTCTACAGACTGCCTATTATTGGGTATTATTCTACAGACTGTCTATTATTGGGTATTATTCTACAGACTGTCTATTATTGGGTATTATTCTACAGACTGGCTATTATTGGGTATTATTCTGCAGACTGTCTATTATTTGGTATTATTCTGCAGACTGGCTATTATTAAGTATTATTCTACAGACTGTCTATTATTGGGTATTATTATACAGACTGGCTATTATTGGGTATTATTCTGCAGACTGTCTATTATTGGGTATTATTCTGCAGACTGGCTATTATTGGGTATTATTCTACAGATTGTCTATTATTGGGTATTATTCTACAGACTGGCTATTATTGGGTATTATTCTGCAGACTGTCTATTATTGGGTATTATTCTGCAGACTGGCTATTATTGGGTATTATTCTACAGACTGGCTATTATTGGGTATTATTCTACAGACTGTCTATTATTGGGTATTATTCTACAGACTGGCTATTATTGGGTATTATTCTACAGACTGTCTATTATTGGGTATTATTCTACAGACTGTCTATTATTGGGTATTATTCTAGACTGTCTATTATTGGGTATTATTCTACAGACTGGCTATTATTGGGTATTATTCTAGACTGTCTATTATTGAGTATTATTCTACAGACAGTCTATTATTGGGTATTATTCTACAGACTGGTTATTATTGGGTATTATTCTACAGACTGTCTATGATTGGGTAATATTCTACAGACTGTCTATTATTGGGTATTATTCTGCAGTCTGTCTATTATTGGGTATTATTCTACAGACTGTCTATTATTGGGTATTATTCTAGACTGTCTATTATTGGGTATTATTCTACAGACTGTCTATTATTGGGTATTATTCTACAGACTGTCTATTATTGGGTATTATTCTACAGACTGTCTATTATTGGGTATTATTCTACAGACTGTCTATTATTGGGTATTATTCTACAGACTCTATTATTGGGTATTATTCTACAGACTGTCTATTATTGGGTATTATTCTACAGACTCTATTATTGGGTATTATTCTACAGACTGTCTATTATTGGGTATTATTCTACAGACTGTCTATTATTGGGTATTATTCTACAGACTGTCTATTATTGGGTATTATTCTACAGACTCTATTATTGGGTATTATTCTGCAGACTGGCTATTATTGGGTATTATTCTGCAGACTGGCTATTATTGGGTATTATTCTAGACTGTCTATTATTGGGTATTATTCTACAGACTGTCTATTATTGGGTATTATTCTACAGACAGTCTATTGGGTATTATTCCGCAGACTGGCTATTATTGGGTATTATTCTACAGACTGTCTATTATTGGGTATTATTCTACAGACTGTCTATTATTGAGTATTATTCTACAGACTGTCTATTATTGGGTATTATTCTACAGACTGTCTATTATTGGGTATTATTCTAGACTGTCTATTATTGGGTATTATTCTAGACTGTCTATTATTGGGTATTATTCTACAGACTGTCTATTATTGGGTGTTATTCTACAGACTGGCTATTATTGGGTATTATTCTACAGACAGTCTATTGGGTATTATTCCGCAGACTGGCTATTATTGGGTATTATTCTACAGACTGTCTATTATTGGGTATTATTCTACAGACTGTCTTTTATTGAGTATTATTCTACAGACTGGCTATTATTGGGTATTATTCTACAGACTGTCTATTATTGGGTATTATTCTAGACTGTCTATTATTGGGTATTATTCTAGACTGTCTATTATTGGGTATTATTCTACAGACTGTCTATTATTGGGTGTTATTCTACAGACTGGCTATTATTGGGTATTATTCTGCAGACTGGCTATTATTGGGTATTATTCTAGACTGTCTATTATTGGGTATTATTCTACAGACTGTCTATTATTGGGTATTATTCTACAGACTGTCTATTATTGGGTATTATTCTACAGACTGGCTATTATTGGGTATTATTCTACAGACTGTCTATTATTGGGTATTATTCTACAGACTGGCTATTATTGGGTATTATTCTACAGACTGTCTATTATTGGGTATTATTCTACAGACTGTCTATTATTGGGTATTATTCTACAGACTGTCTATTATTGGGTATTATTCTACAGACTGGCTATTATTGGGTATTATTCTGCAGACTGTCTATTATTTGGTATTATTCTGCAGACTGGCTATTATTAAGTATTATTCTACAGACTGTCTATTATTGGGTATTATTATACAGACTGGCTATTATTGGGTATTATTCTGCAGACTGTCTATTATTGGGTATTATTCTGCAGACTGGCTATTATTGGGTATTATTCTACAGATTGTCTATTATTGGGTATTATTCTACAGACTGGCTATTATTGGGTATTATTCTGCAGACTGTCTATTATTGGGTATTATTCTGCAGACTGGCTATTATTGGGTATTATTCTACAGACTGGCTATTATTGGGTATTATTCTACAGACTGTCTATTATTGGGTATTATTCTACAGACTGGCTATTATTGGGTATTATTCTACAGACTGTCTATTATTGGGTATTATTCTACAGACTGTCTATTATTGGGTATTATTCTAGACTGTCTATTATTGGGTATTATTCTACAGACTGGCTATTATTGGGTATTATTCTAGACTGTCTATTATTGAGTATTATTCTACAGACAGTCTATTATTGGGTATTATTCTACAGACTGGTTATTATTGGGTATTATTCTACAGACTGTCTATGATTGGGTAATATTCTACAGACTGTCTATTATTGGGTATTATTCTGCAGTCTGTCTATTATTGGGTATTATTCTACAGACTGTCTATTATTGGGTATTATTCTAGACTGTCTATTATTGGGTATTATTCTACAGACTGTCTATTATTGGGTATTATTCTACAGACTGTCTATTATTGGGTATTATTCTACAGACTGTCTATTATTGGGTATTATTCTACAGACTGTCTATTATTGGGTATTATTCTACAGACTCTATTATTGGGTATTATTCTACAGACTGTCTATTATTGGGTATTATTCTACAGACTCTATTATTGGGTATTATTCTACAGACTGTCTATTATTGGGTATTATTCTACAGACTGTCTATTATTGGGTATTATTCTACAGACTGTCTATTATTGGGTATTATTCTACAGACTCTATTATTGGGTATTATTCTGCAGACTGGCTATTATTGGGTATTATTCTGCAGACTGGCTATTATTGGGTATTATTCTAGACTGTCTATTATTGGGTATTATTCTACAGACTGTCTATTATTGGGTATTATTCTACAGACAGTCTATTGGGTATTATTCCGCAGACTGGCTATTATTGGGTATTATTCTACAGACTGTCTATTATTGGGTATTATTCTACAGACTGTCTATTATTGAGTATTATTCTAGAGACTGTCTATTATTGGGTATTATTCTACAGACTGTCTATTATTGGGTATTATTCTAGACTGTCTATTATTGGGTATTATTCTAGACTGTCTATTATTGGGTATTATTCTACAGACTGTCTATTATTGGGTGTTATTCTACAGACTGGCTATTATTGGGTATTATTCTGCAGACTGGCTATTATTGGGTATTATTCTAGACTGTCTATTATTGGGTATTATTCTACAGACTGTCTATTATTGGGTATTATTCTACAGACTGTCTATTATTGGGTATTATTCTACAGACTGGCTATTATTGGGTATTATTCTACAGACTGTCTATTATTGGGTATTATTCTACAGACTGGCTATTATTGGGTATTATTCTACAGACTGTCTATTATTGGGTATTATTCTACAGACTGTCTATTATTGGGTATTATTCTACAGACTGTCTATTATTGGGTATTATTCTAGACTGTCTATTATTGGGTATTATTCTAGACTGTCTATTATTGGGTATTATTCTACAGACTGTCTATTATTGGGTGTTATTCTACAGACTGTCTATTATTGGGTATTATTCTACAGACTGTCTATTATTGGGTATTATTCTACAGACTGTCTATTATTGGGTATTATTCTACAGACTGGCTATTATTGGGTATTATTCTGCAGACTGTCTATTATTTGGTATTATTCTGCAGACTGGCTATTATTAAGTATTATTCTACAGACTGTCTATTATTGGGTATTATTCTACAGACTGGCTATTATTGGGTATTATTCTGCAGACTGTCTATTATTGGGTATTATTCTGCAGACTGGCTATTATTGGGTATTATTCTACAGATTGTCTATTATTGGGTATTATTCTACAGACTGGCTATATTGGGTATTATTCTGCAGACTGTCTATTATTGGGTATTATTCTGCAGACTGGCTATTATTGGGTATTATTCTACAGACTGGCTATTATTGGGTATTATTCTACAGACTGTCTATTATTGGGTATTATTCTACAGACTGGCTATTATTGGGTATTATTCTACAGACTGTCTATTATTGGGTATTATTCTACAGACTGTCTATTATTGGGTATTATTCTAGACTGTCTATTATTGGGTATTATTCTACAGACTGGCTATTATTGGGTATTATTCTAGACTGTCTATTATTGAGTATTATTCTACAGACAGTCTATTATTGGGTATTATTCTACAGACTGGTTATTATTGGGTATTATTCTACAGACTGTCTATTATTGGATATTATTCTACAGACTGTCTATTATTGGGTATTATTCTGCAGTCTGTCTATTATTGGGTATTATTCTACAGACTGTCTATTATTGGGTATTATTCTAGACTGTCTATTATTGGGTATTATTCTACAGACTGTCTATTATTGGGTATTATTCTACAGACTGTCTATTATTGGGTATTATTCTACAGACTGTCTATTATTGGGTATTATTCTACAGACTGTCTATTATTGGGTATTATTCTACAGACTCTATTATTGGGTATTATTCTACAGACTGTCTATTATTGGGTATTATTCTACAGACTCTATTATTGGGTATTATTCTACAGACTGTCTATTATTGGGTATTATTCTACAGACTGTCTATTATTGGGTATTATTCTACAGACTGTCTATTATTGGGTATTATTCTACAGACTCTATTATTGGGTATTATTCTGCAGACTGGCTATTATTGGGTATTATTCTGCAGACTGTCTATTATTGGGTATTATTCTACAGACTGTCTATTATTGGGTATTATTCTACAGACTCTATTATTGGGTATTATTCTACAGACTGTCTATTATTGGGTATTATTCTACAGACTGTCTATTATTGGGTATTATTCTACAGACTGTCTATTATTGGGTATTATTCTAGACTGTCTATTATTGGGTATTATTCTACAGACTGGCTATTATTGGGTATTATTCTAGACTGTCTATTATTGAGTATTATTCTACAGACAGTCTATATTGGTTATTATTCTACAGACTGGTTATTATTGGGTATTATTCTACAGACTGTCTATTATTGGATATTTTCTACAGACTGTCTATTATTGGGTATTATTCTGCAGGTCTGTCTATTATTGGGTATTATTCTACAGACTGTCTATTATTGGGTATTAGTCTAGACTGTCTATTATTGGGTATTATAAGTCTACAGACTGTCTATTAATGGGTATTATTCTACAGACTGTCTATTATTGGGTATTATTCTACAGACTGTCTATTATTGGGTATTATTTCTACAGACGTCTATTATTGGGTATTATTCTACAGACTCTATTATTGGGTATTATTCTACAGACTGTCTATTATTGGGTATTATTCTACAGACTCTATTATTGGGTATTATTCTACAGACTGTCTATTATTGGGTATTATTCTACAGACTGTCTATTATTGGGTATTATTCTACAGACTGTCTATTATTGGGTATTATTCTACAGACTCTATTATTGGGTATTATTCTGCAGACTGGCTATTATTGGGTATTATTCTGCAGACTGGCTATTATTGGGTATTATTCTAGACTGTCTATTATTGGGTATTATTCTACAGACTGTCTATTATTGGGTATTATTCTACAGACAGTCTATTGGGTATTATTCCGCAGACTGGCTATTATTGGGGTATTATTCTATAGACTGTCTATTATTGGGTATTATTCTACAGACTGTCTATTATTGAGTATTATTCTACAACTGTCTATTATGGGTATTATCTACAGACTGTCTATTATTGGGTATTATTCTAGACTGTCTATTATTGGGTATTATTCTAGACTGTCTATTATTGGGTATTATTCTACAGACTGTCTATTATTGGGTGTTATTCTACAGACTGGCTATTATTGGGTATTATTCTGCAGACTGGCTATTATTGGGTATTATTCTAGACTGTCTATTATTGGGTATTATTCTACAGACTGTCTATTATTGGGTATTATTCTACAGACTGTCTATTATTGGGTATTATTCTACAGACAGTCTATTGGGTATTATTCCGCAGACTGGCTATTATTGGGTATTATTCTACAGACTGTCTATTATTGGGTATTATTCTACAAACTGTCTATTATTGAGTATTATTCTACAGACTGTCTATTATTGGGTATTATTCTACAGACTGTCTATTATTGGGTATTATTCTAGACTGTCTATTATTGGGTATTATTCTAGACTGTCTATTATTGGGTATTATTCTACAGACTGTCTATTATTGGGTGTTATTCTACAGACTGGCTATTATTGGGTATTATTCTGCAGACTGGCTATTATTGGGTATTATTCTAGACTGTCTAATATTGGGTATTATTCTACAGACTGTCTATTATTGGGTATTATTCTACAGACTGTCTATTATTGGGTATTATTCTGCAGACTGTCTATTATTGGGTATTATTCTACAGACTGTCTATTATGGGTATTATTCTACAGACTGGCTATTATTGGGTATTATTCTACAGACTGGTTATTATTGGGTATTATTCTACAGACTGTCTATTATTGGGTATTATTCTACAGACTGTCTATTATTGGGTATATTCTACAGACTGTCTATTATTGGGTATTATTCTACAGACTGTCTGTCATTTTGGGTATTATCTACAGACTCTATTATTGGGTATTATTCTACAGACTGTCTATTATTGGGTATTATTCTACAGACTGTCTATTATTGGGTATTATTCTACAGACTGTCTATTATTGGGTATTATTCTAGACTGTCTATTATTGGGTATTATTCTACAGACTGGCTATTATTGGGTATTATTCTAGACTGTCTATTATT